>NC_142376.1:21329417-21494417 GCF_059441005.1 Hippichthys cyanospilos
ATGCAGATGTTTTTTGGTGGCGGGTGGGCTGACCGAAAAAAAAAAAAAGTATTATTATAAGCAACAGCAGAAGATAGCCTCACTGACATTTTCAGCTGCTGAAGAATTAAGCCAGAGCTCATTTGTGTCTCCCACATGGATGTCACCTGATGTCACTTCCTGCTGGGATGGACAGGAAGCGGAAGTGTCTAAATAAAGTCCCTGGCTGTTTTCCAGGAAGGTTGCAAAGCAGCAGGGGCACGAGCCAATGTCCTCCGAGTGGGCCAAGAGAGGGAGAACATCTGCCATTTATTGGGCAGGAAGTGGCGGGGAGAATTGCACAATGTGAAGATTTGGACTTAGAAAGGATGACCTTGGACGTGTCAGCACATGAGATGAGTGAAGCCAGAAAAACACACAAGACAAAACAAAACAATTCAGAGAAGACTTTTTATCCAAAGTACCACATCAAACTTTATTTCACCTGGCCACAATCTGCCACAACTATTTTCTTGATCACGCCTCCATCGTGTAAACCAAACGCTTCCATTTTTGAGACCACATCCATTCCTGACGTGACCTGTCCGAACACCACGTGTTTGCCATCCAGCCTATTGACAAAAAACAGCAATTTGAGTGCATATTTCGGGGTATTTTTTCAACTAGCACCTTTCCATGCATACTCTTGAACGTATTACTCCCATACCATTTTGACGTATAAAGCTGTCAACGGCAGTAAATAAGTTATTTGACAAGTAAATTTGTTACTTTTCAGCTATATTGGTTTAGAAAATAAATACCGCAAATTACACGCCTCCTTACAACAAACTGGCTCAATTTCCCCTCCCAAAATTTGCTGCTAATTATTTCGTCAAAAACAGCATTATAAAGTAAAATGCCACTTTAGCTTTGCTGGCTTCGTCGCCTCTTTAGCAAGCACTTGTAGACACACAATGCATTTTGATACATTTCCTAATCATTACATTTTTTAAAAATATATTAAACTGGTTGAATTGATTGCTTTAGAGTCGTGAATACTTTCATAATTGATTATCAAATAAAATGAAAACAACCAACCAAACAAAAAGCGCTGGATACTGGCCCCCGAGGAGTGGAGTTTGACACGTATGACTTTGAAGATAACATAATGGGCTCAACGTGAAATCTGAACAGGGGTAAGACCGGGTTTTGGTATTTTTGCAGATGCTTGCAAGCCAGTGCAGCGTATGTTGCGCCACTGAGGCTGTGAACACTCCCGACTTTTTTTTTTAAGCGACCTCTATCATTTCCTTTAAATGTAGCATGTGAGAGGCACACCGATAGCCTTGACATGGAGGAAGATTTGCTTGTTTCCCGCGGCAGGTTGAGGGGTGCAAATTAAGTTTATAAGCAATTGCAGGTAGAAGTTCACAGCCAGATGATAGGAAGGTTTCAATAGAGTGTGAAGTGGATCTGTGTGTAGGACGAAACTTTTCTATAGATCTGCTCACGTGAGCTCATTTCAATGCTGCCATCATTTGTTAATAATGGACATGAATGAGTCTGTCCCTTTAAAAACAAATAAAAGTCTTAAGCCAAAACGTTGCCCTCATTGCGTATTTCACAGACCAAAGTATGCTGGGATTACATGAGCAGATCGGTTTCCTTTTCTTTGTCTCATCGGCTCTTTGTGTGCTCTTTGCCAAATTCCAACCAGGCGTTCTTCTAATGCTAATGAGAGCTTTGGAACTTCTCATGTACTAGCATCTGCACTTTCGTTCATTCCATGACCCTTAGTCCAGCCCTCACGTTTTTTTTTTTTTTTTTTTTTTCTGATTTCATTAGCAGTTCTGGGTCTTGTTACAGTTCGCAAAATGTTTCTCTCATCAAATGCCGTTGAATTCCTTGATCTACACAATCCGTCACGTACTATGCTGGTGGGTTATTCCTCCTCCAGGACATTGATTGCAATTGGTAGAATGGGCTATAACCAACCATATTTTTCCCTCAGCTTCACATTTGCATGATTTTCATCCATCCACTTTTCAACTCGGTTTCACAAATAAAACGTAAATCCAAACTTAACTGTGAGCGCAGACTTTTACTTTCATGAGAAAAATGAGTCAAATATAATTCAAATGTTCATATCTTCTTGGTGGAACGTCTCATCCAGTTGTACAGTAAATACCAAGAAATAAATGTTTATCGTTTCTCTCGGTCATCTTTTGATGCTAATAGTTTTCAGCCTACAGCTTAAAATAAGAAAACTGATTCCATCATTTCAGTGCACATCGTTCATCACACTGCAAGAGACGGCATTCCTCCATCTCTGACATTTTGTTGGAGAAAAAGTAGTTGTGAGGCACCTTAGACACACTTTAAGTGCAATGGGTTGATTTACTGATAAATTAAGTAGCTAGTGGCTCATGTTCAGTTAACGTTGTATTGAAGACGACTATTTTACCATTCGGTTTTTGTGGTGCTGATAAAAAACTGGGAACCGTTGGTGTCTGGGCCTGTGTTGGCCATTGACAGGGTTCCTGCACAGATAGAAAAAAACACAATTAAGGACAACTATTGTAAAACACGTGATTTTCTTTTCTTTTTTTAAAATTGTATTTAATTCGGCCACTCTAAGTAGGCCATTCAGCTGGTAATTTAAAATTCAGTACTACCATCTAGTGGACAAGCAGGTATTTAAAGCACTGTATGGTTAAAATAGTACAATACAGTACTGTACTGTATATTGTTGGTTATATAATATTGTAGGTCTCTTATTCCTAATTCTTTTATTGTTGACTAGAGTGAATAGTGAAAGCCCACAAGCAATTGCCATTCCTCAAAATGGTTAATATTGAAATGACACAAGAATAAGATATTGATCAGGTATTTAACCACCTTTGAATAAGTGAAGCTTCTCAGCTCATTTCCAAAGTTCCTTGGTCCATATCTGTCACCAGATAGCTACAAAGCCAATATGCTGCATTGTTTGGTTGTGTTACCACTGTCATACAGTAAAATAGATGCACGGTATGGGTAAGGATGCAAAGTTTTGATGTATACAGATTTGAAAGGTGACTCATGACTGTTGCCTGTCTACATCGTTCAGAAAGTGTGAATACAAGAAAACAAAGGTCGAAGGTGCACCTGCTCTGGTGTGTTTTAACTTAAAGTTCTCATCTTTGAAGGTTTTTCCATATATAGATTTCCCTCCAGTGCCATTGTGTTTGGTAAAATCTCCTCCCTGAGGCATATAAGCAAAGTCAGCTACAATAATAGTAAGAAACAACATTAAAAGTCACATTTCAAGCAAGTGTTAACTATGAATTTACCTGACACATGAAGTCTGGGATGATCCTGTGGAACACACACCCCTTGTAACCAAAGCCATGCTCTCCTGTACACAAAGCTCTGAAATTCTCTGTGAAATCAAACAGGTTTATCAATGCTTTACCACACATGGCATTACTTCATAATGTTGTCCTTACCCGCAGTCTTTGGCACCACGTCTGCATTGAGCTGTAAGATAAACAGCAAAAGGAGGCCACAGGGTTCACAGTTGGCCTGCAGGGGACACCAAAGTCCGAAGGTCCTCGTCTCGAGCAGCTAAACATGCAAACAAAATGGCGAGCTACCTGAATAATGATCCTTCCCAATGTCTCGCCATCCGCTTCGATATCCAAAAACACGATCGGGTTCTCGGCCGGACCTGACGAAAGCAGCCTCGTCGTGGCGATGCCGAGTGGGCTGAATTTGATTCGGTTTTTGACGGCAAACATAATTGCCTCTAGAGCTTCGCTTCCAAATCAGAAAGAAGGCCGCTTTGGTTGTCATGTGAAGCCACGCAGTCTGACAGAATGGGGACAGCGCCGTATTGGGAAAGGCTAACAACGACATCGTGTGGCAGAGTACGGTAATTCAAGAAAGCGATTCCGTTTAATTTGCACACATTAACCGGGTTACATTACGCTAATTAAACTAACGCACGGTTCTCACTGCGGGGCTTTGTCGCTCAATTCCGATTTATTCGTGAGGTAGTTCACGTTTTCAAATAAATGCGACATATGTGTGACGTGTGTTTGGACGCCTGTAATCCTAAAACTGTCCCGCATTCGCAGAGGACACAGTGACGCCACGCTGCGGGGACTCGTAACGCAGTGTTTACGGAAGTACCACAATGGACGGCCGAATGGCTGTCATACCGAACACCGCCACTGTTGTTTAGTTTTTCCCCAAACGGCTTTCGCCTTTTGAGCGCAGATTTGTGACGTTTGTGACATGTTCCGGTATCATCATTTTAGAATACGCACAAGTGGAGAGGCAGTCACTGCAAACTGTTACGTTAAAGTTCCATAAGGAATGCTTTCAAACGTCTGCATTGAAATATCCAGTGACGAGCATATTATTGCACCACTGTTCGTCCTGGCAGATCCCCAAACTCCTAAAACGGGAGACCTGGTTTTTGGATACGATAGAGTCTTTCTAAAGGTGTGGAACCAACCTGCTCATTTTCTGTTCACCTCCATTTATAGGACATCCAGAGCGTGGCAAACAGCAGGTTGGCGCTCAAGCTAACGAACAAATGCCGCCATCCAGACTCGCCGTGCAGTATTTTGTGAGCGGGCCCTCGTCTCTGCCAAAGTCGGATAAATGTGACTTGACCGTTCAGACTGAAGTCGCACGGAAAAGATTGGATACGTATGGGGTTTATTATCAATCAATCAATCAATCAATCAATCAATCAATCAATCAATCAATCAACCAACCAACCAACCAACCAACCAACCAACCAACCAATCAATCAATCAATCAATCAACCACATTTCTAAGTAAAAAAAAAATAAAAATCTTCGGAGGCGGCCATGTTTGTTATAGCTACGGACAATGGTGAATGCAGCATCTGGTGTCCGTAATGAAAAACTGTCCTTTAACAATGCATGATAATGAAAGATGAAATAAAAATTCAATATCCAAATATATTAAGTATAGTGTCATAAAAGTAACATGTAGTCGTAGTCATTGATTTTTTTAAATCAAAAACAACATGTTTATTTTTAATAATTATGTCAATGTATTTTTTTACACATCTAAAATACATTAAAATACTACCAGCTTTAGATTAATGTCTATTTATGAACATTTGGTAGCAATTCACTAGGAGTATCATCGTTTTTTTTCTTTTTTCATTTTTTAATCAATACATTTTAAGGAGAATACCATTTTGTGATGCATCATATGCAACCACACTTAACTGTCTAGAATGGACATATTAGTAATTTAAGTTCTTTGTCTACAAGATATTGTCAGAATATGTAGTTTGTAATGTGATCTTTTTCTTAAATAAAGTGTACATCTAACAACCTTCAGCATGAAATAATTGAATTAGGAGCTTTTCCTACAGTGTAACTATTCAAGCATCTCCCAATACTTAAAACATATTTCCTGTGTACATTATAAACTGTTAAATTTTCGTATCAAGAGGCACGTCCAACATTGTGTTTCACTGGAATACATATTTATTAGATAAATATTAGGATGTCACGTCATCTAACTACATACAGATTTGCAAGACTAAAACTCACAATGTTTGTCTGACCAATATGAACTGATTGCACTTCAGTGACTGTACAAACACCAAGAGAGAGAAAAACAACTGCCACTTGTTGTGCCAATCACTTCAGATTGTACCTTGATAGCATTGTTTGCCAAATTGCATAAAAACTATAAATTGGACATTTTATTATGACTTCTTTACAAACTCTAAAGCTTTGTCTCCAAGTCCTAATGCAGGGGATGAATGATTTTGTAGCACCTTTCGAAAGTACACAGGTCATAGAGAAATACACAGAATAATTACACAAAGGGGAAAAAAAATGTATTTTGTGTCTTGCCCCCCCCCAATGCGAGGGAGTGTTTACATAAAGTATTTTACAAGAATGAACAGGCTTAGGTTAACGAGGTCTGCGATCGTCAAACGTCATCATGATTTCAATTGGCTCGTCTGACAGGGAGGCAAGCTTTACAAATTCTAAATACACTATGCACACTCCTCCTGGAGAAAAATGAATACATTTTTGTTAATGGGTCTCTATTTTTGATTTACACTATGTACATGCACGCGCGCACACGTGCAAATCCCCTCACAATCACGGCCTCGCAATCAACCCTCATTTCTTTTTTTTCTTTTTTTTTTTTTTTTTTACATCAATTTTCTTGTCAGTGGCTGGAAGTAAAAATTACAATTTGGATGCAAACATGACTGAAGCGAACTTTCCAATGCGGCAGTGCATTGTCTTACATTGAAAATTAAAACAATATTCGACAAGTGAATGATACGTATTTGGTTGTGTATAAAGGGATTTAAAACAAATAGGGTAGAAACTGTACATTTTACACTTCAATGACTGCAACAAACCTGAAAAGCTAAAATAATTATAAACTTGAAAACATATAAAATTGTGGTCAAAATACACAAAATGTATGTTTGTTTTTTTTTTGCAACAAACGTTTCAATTTAAAATTATTCAATCATATCTTTTAGGGGTTAGAGAATTTGGACCTCTAAGGCGCCGTTATACTTATTTTAGACACAATACCAACACATTACATTTAAAACAACAAAAATAAAATCCAAAAGATGGCAAAGGGGAAAATGTACACAGAGACATACAATACAAGGCCAGAGTGCAGTTGGAACAGTTTGGAAGTGGGTTTGTGAGTACAGTATTTGTAAAAGTTGTGTGTGTGTGTGTGTGTGTGTGACACACAGTACCATGTGGAGTTGACAGTAAAAGCTGAGCACAACACTGCACAGTTACTAAGTATTCACAAAGCGTATATACAACAGTTGTGCACATAGCCCCCTCAAAAAGGAGGATGCATGACGTTGGGAACAGAAGCTGCATTCAAATACATTAACAAAATAATAGGAAGTAATCTGCTTTGGTGACAGGGGATGGAGGGCAAAAAAAGAAAACAGATACAAATGATTGTAAGAATAAAAAAAAACAGATTTACGAAAGCAATAAATATAGATGGGATAATGATGAACATGACATTGGCACAATTGCAAAAAAAAAAGACGTGAAAGAGTGAAACATAATAAATAGAGCTTCTGCGGAGTGGAAGAAAAGGATGGTGGAGATGATGGATTTGCTCGCCACTTTACATATGCTGGAGGCAGAATGCCCCCCCCCACACACACACGCACACGTACACACACACTGCACAACGTCCTTCCAGCAAGGTCGTGTGCTCCATTTGACGTGTGCACTCTGGAGGAAAGCATTGAGGGTCAAAGGTCACGGCATGTGCTGCCATCTTGGAGGAATACATTTGAAAAAGAGGACAAAAACACACGCACATACAAGTACTGTTTTTTCACAAAAGCCAAATCATGCTTGGATATTTCCAAAAAAAAAAAAAAAAAAAACTTGTCTCCTGGCTTTTCTTGTTTACAGGTGATGATAATAATAGCTGCACACTTGATAAGGTATCATGGACGTGTATCAACTATATACATATGCATGATGTCGCCTTTTTTTTTTTTTTTTGGTGCCCGCCAACATGGCCTTGAATGTTTTTGGTGGAATCTTCACACAAAAAGACATGTGCAGGGATGAGTGGCGTCCCCGCCCCCCAACACTTTTTTTTTTTTCCTTCCCATGCGTCACATCTTCTAGAAAGACATTGTGCATGTGTGCACATGGGATACAGTCTCAAGTGTCCAAGTGGGAGGTGGGCGACGAGTCTGTGGACCGGACAGTCAAACGCATCCCCCAGCGAGGTGAGCTTGAAAGGAGGACATGGGAGGTGGGGCGCTGGGAGGTTAGTTGTTCTCAAAGAGGGAGAGCAGGTCATCATTGCTGTTGGCCGGAAGGTCGGGAGGGTCCAGATATGAGAGTAGCTCATCCGGGTTAGCCAGCTCTGGAAGCAGCTGTGGATGATTAAAAAAGATAGGGACAATTAGGATTTTTGTGACATGAAAGGTGAACGGTAAGAAAAAGCAAGCCAACGCTCATGCTAACACCTAGTCGGAAATGTCAAAGACAAATACCAAATAGCATCTGTGGTGTTAAAATGCTTGACGGAACAGACATTTTAAGACAAACATTGGAAAAACATGTATGGATGTATGTATATTCTTTATACTGTGCTAGAAATGTGAGTTGCGATTAAAATTTTCTAACAAAATCAATATGGTAATGACTTTTTTTCAGTTGAAGTGGATACGTGCGGGAATGTGCTTTTGAATTTTGGCATAGTTTCCAGACATTTAAGGACACGCACCGTTTTACTTCTTATAGCCAACTCCTTCCTGCAGCTAACTAGCTTACCCAGCTAACTGCCTGACTGGCAACTGCCGCTGTCTGTATGACTGTATCATACTGCCGCCTGATGGCCAAGTCAAGTATTTATTTATGCTATGACTATATGGTATGTTTATTTGATGTTCAATAATATAGTGTTATTTTCCCTCATAAAAAGAGCATTTCCATCCATTTGGGGTAAGATGATTTGGGATAAACCCATTTGGCGGAAGAAACATACAAAATGAAAGAACTAAAATAAGGACTTTGCAAAAGTGTGCAGACCACAACTGGTACCTGGATGCCTTCAGATTTCACCAATCACATAGAAAGCCATGCTAAATGGGAGTCAGCTGACACTTGATTAATCCCTCGCAAAGTTTTTTTGTTCAAGCGCCGGCAGAAGAAAAATAGCCTCACTGTCTCCACCATGTGGGTCACTACTGCAGGTAGTGATCTCAAAATTCAAGCCTGGCTTCAATGGAATATATATCCAAACACCAAATTGGTAATCTTTTAAGGCATAATTTTAAGCATGTTTTCCCACATTACAAGCTCCCCGTGACGCACAAACTTACATCCAGCGAAGGTTCGGGCATGTCCGGGCCATCTGACGAGGAGTTAAACGTCAGATCAGCGTGCGGGTGCGCGTTCTGACCAGTTGGCTGCGGCTGAGGCTGTGGCGGTGGGCGCGGCGGCTGCGACGACGACGGGCCACCGCTGCTGTGATGCAAGGGCGGCCCTGATTGGCCGCCGCTGCCGTGATGCAAGGAGGGCCCCGATTGGCCACCGGGGTGGGGAGAAACATGCAAGCCGGGCTGCATGGAGTTATGGGACGGATCGGTATGGGACATCTGCTGAAGCCAGAGACGGAGAGAGAGGGAAGCGTATGGAGAGGGAGAGAGAGAGAGGGAGAGAGAGAGAGAGAGAGGGAGGGAGAGAGAGAGAGAGAGAGAGGGGGAGAGAGAGAGAGAGTGAGAGAGAGGGAGAGAGAGAGAGAGAGAGAGGGAGAGAGAGAGAGAGAGAGGGAGAGGGAAGGAGACGTACAGAAAGGGGAAAAGTGAAATGAGCCCTGGTGTGAATCATGTGAACCGGGCCCTTGAAAATGGAAGCTGTGATGAGCAGACACAAACAAACAACTGCAACACTTTATGGTGCACATGTGCTGCCTCAGCCCACAGACCAAAACCTCAGCCTCTCATGTTATTACGGCTGTGTTTGAAATTATTTCCTCTTGACTTTATAGTGCTCTATATAGTGAGCTCCACATTTTGCCATCCTGTTCGAGTACTGGGGAGTACAATTTCAAACGGCCTATGAGCCTCATTTATGCTCAGCGTTAATGTGAAATAGCAGCGGGAATTACTAACCGTGTCATTCATGCTGTGGTTGAGAGGTTTGTCCTGGGACAAAAGACTGCTTGGCCCATCTGGCGGGTGGGAAAGTTGCGGGCCATGGATAAAGTCGCTCATAGGTGGACCCCCTCCTCCTCCTCCCCCTCCTCCTGCTGCGCCTCCAGATGGGTTGCCTTGAGGGAAGTCAAAGTTCCCTTGGCTATGGTAAGGGTTACCTTCAAAGACAAAAACAAATATCATAAATTATATGATGGAATTTGACACTTTTAAAGGGCCCCTGTCATGGAAATTCAATTTTTTGAATCTTTTAACCAAGCAAGTTACAATGTTGGTTTGTCACTTTCCAAACCTCCAAAGTGTTGTTTTCTTGCATGGAAGCATTTCTAAGAATTATTCTGCACTGTCAGCACAGGCCCCGCCCGAGAAGAAAAAAAGGTTTCGGTTTTTTTTGCCGGAGTTGGCCATGTACTCTTCAATGTGTAGAACTTTATTGTTAATGTTTTGTGGCCGAGACATTGCGCTTCCAGGTTAGAAAGGTCGCTACCAAACAACTCAGATTTTGTACAGAATTAAACGGCCGCTTACCAATATAACATCACAAAATGACAATGTCGTTAGAATAACTCACAAGTTTGTTTGACTTTTGAGGTTCCGTGATCATTGCTCTTGGACGTAAGCCAACTAGTGTATGTGAAACTGCAGTATGGCCAATTTGACCACAAATTCATCCAGTTGGTCTGTCACATTGTTTGCCTGTTATTTTCAGACATTATTAACCAATGTTAAGTTTTGAAAAAATGGTCCGGGCAGTGAGTCAGTGCAAGACCTTAAGGTGGACACAGCTGATGTGTCCTATCACTTTAATCAATGACAGTGTATTTAATTAAATTCTTTTGAAAGCCAACTGATCATAGTGCACAACAGTATATAAAAGCAATAGAAGGAATAACACCAGCCTGATAAGATGTTTGTTAACCCAAGAAATATGGGGTGTTTTTTTTTTTTTTCCGACAGGAGGTTACAATATTTAGCTGTATACATTTTACTGTATATGATTATATGGTGCATTTGAGACTGCTGATGAATTTGAACTACATAATTAGGTGAAAAAATGTACAACTCCTCGGCATTCTTGAATGGCGTATAAATCTCTCTCCAGTGATCCCACCTGTGGTGTTATTCTTCCAAGCAGCAGGTCTTAACCCATTTTCAATACCTGCTCCTGGGTAATCTCCGCCATTTCCACTGGCATGTTGGCCGGGGTGGTGTGGTGGATAAGGACTGGGGCTGGGTCCAGGACCATGGCCGCCCCCTGGCCCGCTTCCAGGTCCTAGCTGGGCAATCATCTCCATCACGTTGGGCATGGTCATCTGACTTGGGCTCATGGTCTTGAAGCGCTTAGCCATTGGCCCATCTGGATCCTCTTTGATGTGTAGCTCCGACTTGATGGCCACGGGCCGCCAGCTGCATGTCGGGTCAATCGTGACCTCCTCAAACTCTGAACTGTCGATGAGCGAATCAGAAGTGTGTTAGTTCAAAGTGTGTGCGTTACATGGCGTAGCAAGTTGTCACATTCAAACTTACTTTTGGATGGCATTTAGGATGCCCCACATGTACTGATCCACCTCTAGGCCTTCTAGTAATGCTGTTTTACTGCAACGAGGCAAACATTATAATTGGTTAAAATTAGCCACAAAGTTTAAATGGGAACAGCAGTTAAGTATAACTATTTTTTTTCACTTTGCTGCGTCAATAAAATCAATTGTTCCTGCATGTCATGGTAACGCCGATACACTATTGCTCTTACAATGTCACAGTCACTGTCTCAGTCACCGTGTCAGTCACGGAGATGCCCATACGCTATTGGTCGATTAAGTTCACAGTCCCGGTCTCAGTCACGGAGATGCTGATATGCTATTGGCCGGCGTCACGTCAATCACAGAAATGCCGATATGCTATTGGCTGAACGCCTTCATCTAGCTTGATGGCACAGCTGGTCGGGATGGAAGGGAGGAGAGAAAAGGAGTGAAAAACGGAAGGAAGGAATGTTGTGAAGACTTGGCAAACTTTATCTGTTAGACATGGCTTCTAAAATTGCTAGTGGCGGTAAAGGAAGAAGTAAGAGGATGATGACAATAGAAACCAAGCAGGAGATAATAAAAAAAATACGAAAGAGGCGCACGCATAGTTAACCTTGCTCGTGAGTATGGCCGTAACCGCTAGGCAATCTTCTAAGGGCAAGACTTTCCTTGCCAGGGGACGGACCTCGGTCGACAACAAAATGGAGAGGCTTCTTCTATTATGGATTAAAGAGAAGGAAATCGCCGGTGATATGTTCTAGTTTGAGAAAAGTTCTTGTTTAAGAAAATAACGAAATAAATTCTGCGGGTTCGTCTCTGCTCCCCTCCGCCTCCACCCACCACCAGCTCAAGTCACGTCGCCCCAAAGGTAAATGTCATTTTTCCTTTGTATATTTATGTCATTTAATTTAACTGTACAGTAGATTATGTAAAATTTTTAATATGTGTATAAAGTCGTTATGTTTTTACCTAAGGTTTTTGCACGCGTTGCATGCATTCACTAATTAACATAGGTTTGGATTGCCTGTCATACGATCAATCCGAGTTACGAGCGTAGCTGCTGAACGAATTAAGTTCGTAACACGGGGGCCCACTGTATATATACACTCTATGTATATATATATATGTGTGTGTGTGTGTGTGTGTGTGTGTGCATACATGGTTTATATAATACCGACTTTCGAAGAGAAATATACTTTTAATATTTGTTGATATGATTGATATCATTATTATAATATAAATATTATGGCAATATTTAAGAAGATGCTTTGGGCTATACACCACAGCTAACAGGGGCTGTATGGATTTTGTTATTCAGTATTAGGAAAGATCTCAAATGCAGCTGAAAAATGTGCCTTGCTCATCTTTTCTATTTACATCAAAACAGTAAATTGTTGATTTTGTTGCAGTCTGCCCAGTAAAAAGACAACACTTTGAAATTATATTTATATTAATATTTTAAGCATTATTTTCTAATTCAGCAAAAATAGCAAAAATCACATCCCCTTTAGCGGCTTTAATCTCATGATACAACCGGTCTCGTGGGATTTTTTGTCCCGGACCAAGTTAGTCCCCTTTTTTTCTAAGAAGAGGTTTTGGACTGAGGTCTTTTTTGGTCTCAATTGCAGCCATTGTTATTTGATATAGAGAGACCAATATCTTGATGATATAAACGTTTAAAATATGAACATTTGTTGGCATACTTGCAAACAGGACACCTCCATGTGCCTCTCTCACAGTTTAGCTGCAGGTAAGACTCCAGGTCAAAGCACTGTAGACACAACAAAAACATCACGATCACTCAGTTACTGTACATTCATCATTTCTATCAACTGTCTTTTGATATCCGCTAACCTGCACGTGTTTGCAATCGTGCCCTCGCGCGGGGAGCTGGATGCGGCGGAAGGTTATGGGACACTTGAGTGACACTTTGATGGCCGTCTGCTCCACGCCATCCTCGCCGTTGAGAGTGGTGCTGCCCGCTGAGGCTGCCACACTGCTGAAGTTCCTCTTGACTGCAAAAAAGACACGACAACAATGTTTCGCTCTTTGTTTGATGGAGTTGTAATCATTTAGTCTAAAGAGTCTATTCTTCTCATTTCTTAGCATTTCTCTTCGCTGCACTCCTTCCAGTTTGTGATGATGATTTGATTTCTTTTTCTCCAATTAGATTTCACTATCTATGTAGCCATGTCAAACTAATCTATTCGATGCATTTAAAATCAGTTGCGCTGGATGATGATGACCAGATTTCAAATTCCAAGCGAACGAATGCACAGGTCGTCCCTGTGAAAACGTATTGAAAGCGTAAACAGCAGCAGGTGTCGGGGAGAAATTGAGATATTAAAACACAGCGGCGTACTTTTGGTGATGCAGTGTTCCGCAGGAAGGAGCCGCTTCTTTAGGAGCCCCTGGAGGACAGAGCGCACAGATGGCCTGTGGACCAGCTGCAGCACAAACAGATGCGACTGCAAAGCAATACACACAAACAAACATACAGTATATCTTTTCAACTTAAATCCTCACACCACCTGATGTTTTTGTCCCCAAAAAGATGGTGGCCACACTCACGCAACAACAGGCGGTGACAGTGATTTGGATGGTGTTCCTGCCCGGCTGGCACACGTGTTTCAGATGCAAGGGCTTGTGGGAGGTCTTGTTGTCGCCCCGCTCGATGGTGAGGGGTGTGGCATTGACACTGACTTGGACCGAGGCCGGCCAGTTGGTATTCATCTGACGGTCCTCGTGATGGTAGCACTTGAACTGCAGCTCCAGGTCTGACCTGCGAAGAAGATGGATTTGCAAGATTTAGACAAATGCTACACATTTAATATCTTTTACAATGTCAAACACAAGGAATGATATTCTGAAAGAAATTGTATGACAAATACATTTCTCCCAAACCATATTGAGTCATTCCTCAAAGTAAAGCCCTCAATGAGGGCTTTCCAAATATGTCACTACTTTGTCAATTTATTATATCCACTTTAGACACAGCCTATTCATGTGCAGTGTTGAGCAAATTACTTCAAAACTGTAATGCATTATTTATTACTTATTACTATCGTTCCAAAGTAATTAGTTACATGATAACATCACTGTCTTGAAAGTATAAGGCAGTACAATACTATTGCATTACTTTTACATTACTCTCACCAACATACCTGGACATATATGGATTTGCCATTCTACATGTAGCTCATTCATCAATCAATTCAATGACCTTAAACTAAACTTACAAACCCCTGGACCAGTATTGGACCAGTGAAGCAAATTCCTTTATTTTTTCCTGTAGACCGACTGAACTGATGAACTTCTTTTGTGTTTTTTTTTTAAGTGTTTTGGGGTGGTTATCTTGCTGTATGATGAAGGGTCTCCCAATCAGTTTGGTTGCATTTTTCTTTGAATGAACAGATGAAATGTTTCTGTACATGTCTGAGTTCGTTTTGCTACCTCTATCAGGTGTTACATCATCAAAGAAGATTAATGACTTGATACCTTCTCTCCTGTCCTCTGGAGGTTGTTGGTGTCACATTCCGTGTCCCTAATGAGTGTCCTGTGTTGCAGAACCATTGGCCACACACCTGCTCCTCATTCTAATCAGGGGACTATTTAGGCGCGGTCAGAGCTGGAGGGCATCGCCGGATTATTTTGTCTGCAGCCTTCCAGTGTCCATGCCAGTTCCTCGTTCCCTCGACTCTTAGTGTTTTTTCCTGAGTGTTTTATTTGCTACTTTTTCTCCTAGTATCTAGTCTGCCTGTTGGTCAGCAGTTTGTTTCGTTACTTTGTACTTTTGGCGACGTCCTCCTGCTGGTTCTGCCCTCAAGTCTTAGTAAGGTACTTGCACTTTTGCATAGTCTGTTTAAGTTGTACTTTGAGTCTCTTTATCATCTTTTTGTTGTATTTTGAAGTAATTTTGTTAGATACCCACGCGGTGTGTGCTTTTTGTGTTAATAAACCATTTTTCTCAACTTCACGCTGTTTCTTGTGTCTCCGGGGTTCACAATCCACCTGTCCGAGTCACGACCGTGACAGTTGGTGATTTCGCTAGCAGTTGTTTTGGGGTTTTTCTTTGCGGCTCTCACGTTGTTTCTATCATCAAATGCTGTTGACCTTCTTGGTCTACCTGTTCAACATCTGTTACTTAATACACCAGTGGTATCTTTCTTCTTCTAAACATTACAAATGATTGTACTGGCTACGGCCAATGTTTGTGATTGACTTTTCAGCTTCTCAGCCTCACAATTGCTTCTTTCTTCCCCATAGACAGCTCTCTGATTTAAAGGTTTGTTACACCTCTCTTACTATAAGTGCAATCTCCACAGGAAAAACCCAACTCAAACTAAGCACTACAGACATCAACTGCTCTTTATTTGAACAGTGAATTTAGAAGTTCCGATATTTTTGAACAAATGTAGTGTTTCTCTACAAATGATGTTCTCTTCTAAGTTGTGTATCAGATGGTTGTGGTTTCACATCTAGCTCCGGACTTCCTGCGTGGATTTTCTCCGGCACTCCGGTTTCCATCAACATTTCAAAACATGCAGGTTAGGTAAAATGAAAACTAAATTGCCCTTAGGTGTGTTCGTGAGTGTTTGTCTGCCTTTGTATTTCCTGTGATTGGCTGGCAACCAGTAGAGGATGTATCATGCCTACTGCCCAAAGACAGCTGGACTGCTGGAGAGTTAAAGCCAGAGCTTTAACTTCTATGAGTACATAAAAGCAAAAAGAATCTAAATTCTCCATTCTGGACATCCTGGCCGGGTTGCCAGCCAATCACAGGGCGCACACAGACAAACAACCGTTCACACTCACAATCACAATCACAAGGGCAATTCAGGGTGTCCAATACATCTATCGTGCATATTTTTGGAATGTGGGAGGGGACCGAAGTGCCAGAAGACCCACCAGAGCATGGGGAAAATGCAAACTGCCTACAGGAAGGCCATGGCAAACTGGAATTGAACCCTGGACCTCTGAACTGTGAGGTAAACGTGCTTTTCCACCATGAATGTTTTATAATATAAGGTTATGAAGTGCTGTGCCGGAACATAAACTGAATGTCTCATTTTAGTATATGCTATCAACACGTTAACTTGAAGAGGCCGACAAGGCTCAGAGGTAGAATGTTCGCCTCCCGACTGGAAAGTTGTGGGTTCGACCTTTGGCCAGTACGACCATGTCTAAGTGTGCTTGAACAAATCACTGGACTCCATTTTTCTTCTTCCAATAGATGTGGTAGTAGCCTCCGTTAACGTATAAATGGATGAATTTGTGCATTTGTAAAGCATTTTTAACCATGTATCATTTGACTCACTTCGCAATGCAATCACTTTGCAAAAATTCAAGTAATGCAATTTTTTTATCTTAACTAACTGTGACCCTATTACCTCCACATAAGGGTCTGGTGGACGGAGGGCCTTAGGTGGAAGACATGGTTGCTGACAGCCAGGTTGTGCTCCAGGCGGAACGGCTCCAGCACCACACCGTCTCTGACTGGGAACGTCAGTCGCAGCTCCTCATTGGTAATAGCTGTGAGGCACACATGAATTCGTTAAACGTGTACTGAGTATTGAGAATACATGAATGAACCCATTTAAAATTCCAAAATTCATGTGCACAAAACCTTTTTATGTTTTGATTCTCTTTCTGTATAGCACACATAGCATTTTTTTCCACATTATTATATCATCTTAACATGTTTTTACTATGCAGCAAATCTTCGTTCTGTTGGCAAATACTGCATTATGTACTCACAAGGAGGAAGTGCTGTCATATTTGGTTTCATGTCAGGTGGAAATGGGGGCTTCACATCCTGGTTTGGCGACAGGTAAGGAGGAATACTACTTCCGGGCGTCATGGGCGGTGTAGGGTTTCCGGGTACAGGAGAATGGGGGTAGTTACCTGGCCTGGGGTGCTGGAAAACAAAAGCAAAAGAATATTAGTAGAAACTGATTCATGAACTTGTATAATTCAGACAGTCTGTCAGAACATACCCCATTTCCTTGCCCATATGAGTAGCCGCCACCTGAAAAGTTGGTGCTCTGCCCATTAAATGGCTCTTGCTGCAAAACAAGTAATGATCAATTTTGAATAAAGATTATCTCTTGCTAATATAAACCATGTACAGAGTTTAATCAGACCTTGTAATATTGGCCTATGGGCATGCCAGGAGGGTACTGTCCTTGCCCCTGCTGCCCAGGCATCCTCTGGCCAGGGTAGTTGGGCGAAGGCAAGGGTCGAGAGGCGTTGGGGGTCGGGTACTGTCCCTGCTGTGGTGGGAACTGACTGTTAGGTCCATACTGACCCCCGTAACCGGCCTAGGAAGGGATTGATATAGTTAGCTATAGGTGAAAAAGTTTCTTGAAAAAAAATCTGTGCCATAGACATGCTAACTCACCTCGCCAGGATACGACCGTTTCATCCCCTGCATGGGGATGCCTTGCCGAGGACCCCCCGGGTAGCCTTGCTGGGGCATCCGCTGGCCGTGAGCTGCGAAAGGTCCCATTCCAGGGGTCCGGGCCGGACTCATGCCTAAGGGAGGCCCAGTCATGTTAGGGTTGTTCATCCCTGAACCCATGCTGGCCGGATTCATCCCTCCAGGTGGTCCTCGTGGGCCTGGCTGGTTCATGAACTGACTATTATAGGCCTGAGCGGGACCCATTTGGAAGGATGAACACATCTGGAGGCAAGAACAGAGAGCGCTTTTTCATTAACCAATCCCAACCAAACCATACAGTACAGCTGGGTGGAATGAGCCTGATGCGTCATTGGCTGTATGTGTGGAAAATTGTACCTGTCCATATTGGTTCATGTCTTTATTCTGCGTCTCCTGTAGTGCGGCCACAGTGGCTGTTGCCGTAGCGGTCGCTGTAGCAGCAGCCGCGGCGACAGCGGCAGCCGCGGCGGCGGCAGCAGGCTGCGTGAAGTCACCGGATGGACGTGTGTGAGAAGCCATGCCCATACCTCCAGGGGGTGGATTGGGACCTCCAGAGTAACTGAAGGAAATAATGTGTGTTTGGGTTATAATAGCTTTGGATGGCTTTTAATTTTTTTTCCAGACTTTTTTTTTTTTTTTTTTTCCATCTTTTGATTAGTTTTTGGAACAAATTTGTCCATTTGATTTTTTTTTTTTGAATGCTTCGTTTGAGTTCTTTTTTTTTCTTTAAAGCTTGAGTATTTGTTTATTTTTTTAGGATATAATGTATTTGTCAAATGCAAATTGAAAAAATGTGACTAAACTTTCTGTACAGATTTACAGCAATACTGAAATACATATGTTTAAAACAAACCCCGCAATAATAAAAGACAAACTATAGCAAAAAACAAGCATTTGACTCTTTTGTTGCTGTTCTTGGTCTACAGTATTATATTTTTGTTTTACCACTAGTAGGGTTTTTGTCCTGTGCTTTTAATTTTGAAGAATATGTTGAGCTTGTTGGCTAGTGATTCACAGACTTTTTGCCAGCTTCGATCACACCGCTTTTTTCGGACACTGGCGCAAGGCCACTGAATGTGCTCTTTTAGTTTCTTTTCATTTTTAACTGCTTTTGCTTGGCTGGTTTACATAAGTATGACTTTGTCAACTCCCACCATGGCCAACAATTGCAACGGATACATCTTTCTCATCGAGAGACATTCGCTGCTCGAGGCACATGTACGTACTGTACGTCAGTCCGAGTTATTTGGTGTCTGTAGATGTGGCGGATACAACTATTGTAATTATGCAGGTCATAGCCTATCTGTTGGTCAGGTTCGCATTAGCTCAAATGGCCCGCTAATCGCAGTGAGGGTGTTCAGATGCATAACAGACTTAGCCCTCTTGTTAGACCCATTCCATCTCACTACTGACTCCTGCAACTTAGTTATAGGTGACTCCTTCAACCGTAACATAAAGCTTTAAAAGTAAACCCAGCCGCAGTAATGTGCATTCCAGGGGCCAGAACACCCAACATTGAAGGTAGTCATTGCTGTACGCTGGCATGCAGCAGGCCTAGACGCCAACGTATAGAAAGCAACACTAGTTACTTGGACATAGTAATACATGTCGGCTGGAATGAGACTAGGATGAGGCAATCAGAGATTTCAACAAAGAAGATGGCTAGGAATCTCACTCAATAGATGAGTCGGCATTAACTGTCTCTGGCACTCTTCCTGTCAGAGACGATGAGAGGTTTAGCAGGTTATTCTCGCTAACCCACTGGCTGACTAGTTTTTGTGGTTTCAGATTGGAGAATTGGTCCTCCTTTTGGGTCCAGCCTGAGCTACCGAAGAGGGACGGCCTTCACCCTTACTGAGAAGGTGCCATCACTCTTTTAAAAAACATAAGAATCTTGTTTGAGTTTCCATGACTTCTTACACTAGAGAATGTCAGGTCATGTGATTAAACGGATGTGGAGTATGAAAGGCTAGAGCTGACTAGCATGACGCTAGAATACTAAAACACACAGTTTTTTTGGCGTTTCAAGTGCTGAAATCCATATATGGTTTCATAACCTAATGCTGGATTCCACACTGAAAGTATTTACACTGAAGTGGCGCTAAATAAGGAATTAAACCATTCTTCCTCAATCAGTTCAATTGGCAACATGGCACTCACTCTTAATATTAACACTCATGTTGACAATTAGTTACAAAATTCCTACATTATTACCCTCCTGCCCAGGCTATAGTCCAGGGGTGTCAAACTCATTTTAGCTAACGGGCCACATGGAGGAAATTCTATTCTTAAGTGGGTCAAATCATACCATATATCTTAAAAAAAGAGTTATTGTCAATTATATGTACAGCATGTAAATTTTATGCTATGCGGCCGCCCTGCTCCCAATTTCTCACAAATAACGGGGGTTAACTTTAAATATATTGTTGAAAATAAAATTAAAAAATAAAATAGAAATAGACACAGCAAAATAATTTCCATTTTGATCCCCCAAAATTGGATTGTTCCTATAAACTGTGTGAAATGAATGGAAATTCTTGTTTCCATTTTTTCATAAAATACACATTTTGTTTAGAATACATGGGAATAAATAAAAGAAGTACAATGAAACACAAATGTATGGAGGAAGGAAAATCAACGTTTGTGGTTGTATAAATTCTTTGCAAGGACTGCAGTTACGTGCGAAAAATTGAACAAAATGAAATGGTGTTGTAGCGTCATGAAGCTCACAAAGAAGTCATGATGCCACATCGACTCACTGTGCGCTAACTGTTGAGCAGTAAATAGTCTATTTAAAAAAAAAAAAATACAAGACTGATTTTTACAATTCCACACGGACTAAGGCTGGATGTCTCATAATGGCACAGATGGTGGCTTCTATCCATTGGGAATCTCCTTGGGGTGATCGAAAGATTTTACCTACGGTGTGTAATCATACAACGACTGTACATCAAGACTACGCGCCTATTAGCAGTTATTTCTTTCATAAAGAAGCGATCCCCAAGAACCACAAGTGTGTTCTCATAATTTTTCAGAATTTTGGGCTGATTTGGTAACTCATGCAGATAAAATATTAATGATGTGTGACTTATGGGTGGCTAATGTCCACATGAACTCCCTGTCTGAACCACATACTGCAGCGTTTCAGGCAATAATCAATATATTTAGTTTCCCGCAGGAGACGGATGCAGCGATACACAGAAATGGTAACATTTTAGCACTAACCAGGGACTTAACAACCTCAAATGTTACAGTATTACCTGACACTAGCTCACTCTTCTAGCTCATTGCTGTCGTTCTGACCACAACCATAGTTATCACAGCTGAACATTAGTTCGCAAACCACAGTTGCGCTTTCTGAACTGCTGCCTCCGGTAACTGCTTCTTTTCCATCTTTCATTGGTTCATGTCAAAGCTTGCCTGTCAAGCCAGCTCATTCTACCTCACCTACCTGCCTAAACACACTCCATTCAATCAGGCCAATCACCACCAGGTGCCACCCATTACCTGCCCAGAATATAGGCCTGCCTCTTCCTAACAGTCCCCGTCACACCGTCTTGCTCCCAATTTGAAGTCTCTAATCCTGTCTGCCAGTAGATTGGAATACACTTTGTTTTACGTATTCGACTTAGAGCAGCCCATCAATTTTGACTGGTTCAGTATGCCAGATGGTCATCCAGCCTTGATTGTATCTGCAAACATTTAGATACATCTTCAAAAGTATCATGACCTTACAAACCCAAAAGTGGTGAAGTATCAATCTAAATTACCTAGCGAAATGCAGGGTTATCTACAATGGAAAATGGGTGGTACCCTTTTACTATGAACTTAGTTACTATGTAGAGATGGGACAAGACACAAATCCCACAAGACAAGATGTCTCACGAGAGTCCATGAGAATGACACAAAACTTTTGGAAAATGTGTAATATAAAATAATGCAAAAAAGATATGTTCCACTTTTCAAAACATTTCTTTAATGGAGCGAATGTTTTTGTAAATTTGCAATGTTCTTTGTGTCTTTCACTTGTAAAGCCCTTAAGGACTCTGTTGTGATTAAGGACTATTTAAATGATTTCGACTTAAAGATTGGCATTGACTATAGTTTTATACAGTATAAATAAAAAGACTAACTGATTTTGACCATTTGCGTGAATCTATATCGATCCATCCATGCATCCATCAGTCCATTTTCTAGATTTTTTTTTCTCACATGGGTCACAAACTTGCTGGTGCCTATCCCAGCAGACAACGATCAGTAGGCGGGGGACACCCTCAACTGGTTCCCTAAGACAATTGCAGGAATCTACAGTATATCTATGCATGCAGTATTTAAAATTATACATAATAAGTGTGACTTTTGTTTGTGATAGGCTAGCTAAAGATTTATTTGTTGTTGCACGGTGGACAGAATCAAATGCTCCCACGAGCCTTCATTTAAAGGGAAGAGGATTCTGCTTCTTACCTGCTACTGTATCCTCCAGGGCCACCAGGGTATGCGGGCCTACTGTACATCCCCTGCTGCAAATACTGCTGGTTTGAGCCCCCTTTGCTGGGGAATTGCTGCTGCTGGGCGCTGAACTGGGGAGAGTTGAGCCCCCCTGCGCTGGCTGACATTCCCGATGCCATGGGGTTACCCCCTGGATTCATGGGATTATTGCTGTTGGCCATTGGGTTTCCCAGAACCTGGACCGAATCAGAAGGAAATCGCGTGTTTGTTTTGTTAGAGCAGGCAGATGAAGTGATGCATATATATGCATGTGACCTACCTGGCTCTGTGATGTGTTGGTGACGCCCCACACCGTTGTAACCACAGACAATGACCCAGGGGGCTGGTTAGTGTTTTGTTGCCAGGGGACAGAGTCATAGGGAAAGGAGCCATCGCTGGAGAATAGATGATAACACGAATCTAATGTTACTCTCAATGCCAACACACATGCAGGAACAGTCTAATAAAAGGCTGACAGAGGAGCTCATTGACCCCAAAATTAACAGCTTTGACCGGTGGTGCCAAAAATGTCGGGCAATGAAAAGTTTTCTTTCACAAGATTGCCTCAGTGCTGTAGTAATGTGCTGATGTGCAAACACCTCCCTAAAATATTAAAATGTTCCTGTTGAAGAAAAAAAAAAAACGGCTTCGTCCCAATGGGTCGGAATCTGAAGCATTCCTATCCAAAACAATCTGAGCACCAAGTTCCACGCAATAAACAACCAATGGGGAGAGGCAAGTGGCCAAGCACAGGGTGCAGGGGAAGTTGTTATTTTTGGATGGGTCTTGTTTTCCCGCTGAGGTTAGTGCTTGGGATGAAGACATGTCATATTTTCTCCACTGTTTTACCAAAGATCCTCCTCAGACCTCATACAGAAATCTTGGCTAACTCAGGTTGTCTGTTCTTTTCATATGTTTTGCTTAAACCCTCCTATTTGATTGAGTGTCACACGCACACAAGTGTTCTCCAAAAACATTACTTAAGTCTTCCCTGCTGGTTTCCCCTCGCCCGGCTCCTTCTTAAATCCGCTCAGCAGCCTTCAAAGTAATTCTGCCTTCATGCCCCCCCCCCCCCCCCCCCCAAAAAAAAAAAAATGCAAATCCTGTGTCCTTCACAACTACATAAGCACAGACTTCAACAGAATAGTTTAATGAGGCCTTTCCTTGAATACAGTGCAATGAAATTGAGTCCACTTAAATCAACTCTTTCAGTGCCAAGTGTTCAAAATCAAATGGTTCATTGCAGGATTGGAGGATGTTAGGGCTCCAAAATTTTTGAAAAATAAACCATGTATGGTGAAGTTTAATTTTTAGTTTCAGGCACTTTGATGCACTTGGTTATATATTTTTTTCACACTGTGAGAAAAATAAATCATCTAACTTAATTTAGTGTCCCCTATTATGAATTGTCACTCATTGTTTGATTAGTTTGTTTAATGTAATGTTAATCTTCACACTGAGGTGTGAAGCTTAACATTGCGGCATTGCATAATCCATTCGGGCTACCATTAGAAAATAAAAAGAAACAATTCAGTATGTAAAATCCTAAAACATTTTTGCAATGTGTGGAGTAACTAAATGATATCTCAGATCATGAAATTTTTTTAACTGAATTACTAATAATAGTTTCTAAAGCCGGAGTCAATTGAAGGAGGTGCACCTTTGTTACTTTGATGTGAGTAACGAGGCTGCAAATCTGCAGTAATGTTAGCTTTTTCTCAGGAGTAGAAACTAAATGGTTAGCTAGCTGTTATTGCTGGCCAGGAAGACAATCTAATTTACGTAGGTAAGAAAGAAAATGGTTTAAAAATCATTCATAATCTTCTGATTATACATGTATGCGTAACATGGTTGCATTAAGTAAAGTAAGACATTGAAGTAAGGCTCACTATTTTATAAGAATCTGAAAAATAGAAGACAGGACATACCTTTGCTCTAACCATTCCATGTATCATCTATACATGATACATGATACATCATCTATACATCTATACATTCCATGTAAAATAATTATTATTTGAAACATTTTATTTACTAAAACAAAAGTTCCCACAGTTGCAAGAGACAAGTAATAAAAGATAAATAATTAAATAAATTCTATTCCAGTTGAACTGTTTCATTTAAGATTCTTCGGTCATTGCAGGGTATGGGACAAGGGAAACATTTTATTTTTAGGGGCTAGGCCATACATTTTTAGGATTTTTAAAACTATTTCCAAGCACTCTTTTCTCTTATTGTTTTTTTTTTTTTAATTTGGTCTTGGAATGAGTAAACTTACTCAGAAACTGCATGTTTCAGTATTTATTATTTGCATGATTTCAAATGGGATGGGTGGGACATAAAATGTCCTTCGATTCTGAAATGACCCAAATAGAGTGGACCCCCACCATAAGAAATTAATCTATTCTGAAGTTGGGATCTTAAGGCAAAATCATCGTATAATATAAATATAAAATATAATATAAATATATACATATAATAAACATACATCTGATTAAATAACATCATAAATAAAAATATATAACAGAAACATTACATTTGATTTATCTGTGGTGTGAGGTGACTTGAGCTACTTATGACCATATTCCCTAGCGAGGGTAGCCTAACCCAGCCTTCTTCGTATTTCTTGATTATCTCCAGCTTTGTTTCCATACTAATCATCTTCTTATTTCTCCCTTTAACATCACTAGCAATCTTGGGACCCTTAGCTAACCAATTAAAGTTTTGATTAAAAACTAAAATGCACAATAAATACGATATTGTAAGCAAACACAAGAGCTCAAGACACCAACAAATAGCAGAACAGCATCTTAGTGACGCCGACCAATAGCAGACATCTTAGGAGCCATGATTCTGACCAGCAGACCAGCATTTTAGTGACGTATGCAGTGACGCATGAGCACGGTATGACTTGCAGAGTCATACGCATGCAGACTGACTGCCAAGTTTGAATTTTGTAATTATTGTTGATGCCATAAAGCAGGAAAAATGCCGCAAAGAGGGGACGAAAAAACTTAGTACTCCACTTTTAACATTAAAAAAAATGTAAGCCAGGCATGCCGTAACCCAGGGTCCACTGTAATGCAATGACAGCCGAATAGGAGCATTTTCACTCATCTTTCAAGTCCCACAGAATATTGTGTGCTACAGCTAGTATGAAAAAGAAAGTATGATTCTTTAGTGTTGACTGTTTGAAAATAGGTAATTTGAGTGACACCAATCTATTTTGGACAAAATAAGGGGAAATTAGCTTTATTTGAAATGACAGTGATCCCCTCTACTTCGCGGTTAATGGGGGGTGTCAACCCCCCGCGAAGTCTGAAACCCGCGAAGTAGGGTATCAGTTCCTAGATTTCTATGTACACCCCAATATAGCCGCAGTAACCATAAACAATCCTTTTTTATGTATTTTTTGCGTATTTTATTTCCTTCCTACTATTATTTAACATTACCTTATAACATTATTAACATTATTGTATATCCATTAAATAACTAATATTACTTAGTTTGTTGAGAATTTGTTCTCAGGAATGGTTATCTGCACCAAGACTCCGGTGGAAAAACATGCAAGTGTTGAACTTCACATTTATTTTGGCTCATGTATGGTGTATTATGTAGTATCTGTTGAATAATACATCAAAAACAATGTTAAAGTCAGTCAACTAACATATAAACACTTGCCGAATTTTAATCTATGAATTTACTGTATTTTTAGCCGACATTAGCGGGTTAGCAACAACTATCAACAACTACTAACGATACAGTGCAACCTCTATACAAACGAACACATAAACAGAATAAACACTCATCGCTTAGTAAACATAGGCAGTAGCGTGCGTTATCAACATAAATGATAACTATAAATATGAGCTTACGTTGTCATTCACTACGTTATCATAACGAGCCGAATGACCCACAGAGAAGGTAAAACAGGAAACGGAAAACAACGCGACCCGACAAATTAAAAGCATGCATTTCAAAAGACACAAACTCTAATGCTTGAAGAATTCTTAACATAGTTATTAACTAATATTACTTTGTTATTTGATGAATACAGTACTGTTTGATGTACCTTTTTTTCTATTTTTGCACATTTTTTAAATTATTCTTTATTTTGAAATATTTTTAATTTTTCCTGGAAAAACCCGCGAAGTACTGAGACCGCGATATCTGAGACCGCAAAGTAGGAGGGATCACTGTATGTGTGTTCTGCAAAACAGTGACTTTGACACTAATTTTTCGGTTAAGTGGCATCTGCGGCAACAGTCTTTCCCTTCTATAAAACAAAACCCTTAAAAATGTGTTTTTGATGACAAAATAACAGTTTGCAAGTGTATATAAACAGCAACATTCTCACATTTGACAACATATTTACCAATTTGTGGGCTATTTACAAGTTATGTGTGCACACTTGTGAGTTTTTTTTAAACCCAGTGTTTCAGTTTTGTGTGACAATGTGTGACACATTCTCCTGGATGCAAGCAGACATTACAAAGTGTGCACACCCATCTTGTTTTGCCTACATAGTGGGTGGGCTTGAGAGAAGTCCGTTTGCGTTTGACTTGATGTACAGTAGCTACAACTAAGTACTACAACTAAGCTACACGTTAGCTCCCTAGCAAGTAAGCACTTACCTCTGCGGTTTCTGAGATTATGGGAATGGATCTCTGCTAATAATATTGTATCCGTCTCGGAATCAATTAATTTGACAAATCCATCACAGCTTTTCGAAATTCACTATCAAATGACATAGAATCTTTTAAATTACAATGCAAACCATGCCCCAGTTTTCAAAGCCGTGGATGCAGTAATCTTTTGAGTATTCATCCACCACTTTATCAGAATCCACTCCATCAGTTTTTTCTCCATCATTTGGCCTACCACGAGACATAATTTGCTTGATTGTGAGCAAATTTAAATGATCATTTTGCGTTTCGCCATTCTGCCGAGAGCCGCTCTCATCCTTGCTTGTCCTCCTCCTCCTTTCCCCAACTGCATGGCCATACACTGATCTTCTCGGTTAGGCTAGTCACATCCTTCTAGGCAGCAAGCGCAATGTCATCAAGTGTCATCTATCCATGTATTAAGAAAAAATATTCACTGGCAATCTACATATTTTACAAGACGAGAATGCTTGTCAATAGCACAGAAAGAGGTAATGATTTAGTCAAATTTGTAAGAACAATTATGAAGTACAATGTTTGCGAATGCTACGTTTGACCACTAAAAATTGTTTTAAAGGTTTCATTGAGGGTTGTCATTGAAGTATACCACACTTGCTTTGAAAAATAGATGATGAAAATGGAAGAAAGATGTTCACAGACACCTTGCACAAATACTGTGTACAAACAGAATTAACTAAAGCAAGAGTCAGAAGAGTCCAAATGTATACCGCGTGTATTGCGCGCTGTACCTAGAGTACAGTAACAATAATGCCCATATTTTTCATATAAGTTTCAACAAAAAGGGAGCAGTATGATTTTTATAAAGGCACATATTCAATGTCAATGGATTGTGCACTTTGGTTCCACCTCCAGCTATGCACACTGACCTGTGAGTGAGGCCGGCCTTCATGCTGTTCATGCTGGGCTGCATGGGCATTTTTCCCTGCGATTCGTTCTGCCTGTTCTTCTGGTGACGCAGCAGGAGCAGACGACCCAGCTCCTCGCACCACGACGACAGCAGGGCTGCGAGCACAACAACACACACAGACGGACACAACACATGCATTAAGAATCTAAGATTGCATTGCAGCGGTCTGGGTTCAGGTGTATTCCTACATGACTTCATGAAGCCTTTAGAGGGCAGCCTAACTCAAAATACAGTAGTGCATTGAAATATGGCGCTTTAATGACCTTGATGGGCACCGGAAAATGGCACTCAGTAAAGCTCAGATCTTCTGCAAGGCAAACTATTCATTTACTCGTTACCAGCATAGTTGGGCAGTCCGGCAGCACAGACGGACTGCCTGTCGGTCCGTCACCGACGGGCACCTGTTTTGCGACCGACTAGCGAGTCACACGTATGCTAAATAAAGCGACGGAATAAGAATGTCAGTACGGGTGTTTTCCGCCAATCGTCTTAACCGTTGGGATAAACATTCTGTCAGATGTACATTAGAAAAATTCTCCCCTGTTGGCAATGGATCGCAAGCCAACAGTTGTGTTTGTTTGTTTGCTGCATTGCTTGCTTACACTGACTATAAAAAGGAAGCATTTTGCAGCATCTCTTAGAAGCTGCGGACCATGTCCTGTTAAGTGAACAACCTGCTTTGGTTCAATTCACTACTACTCTTTTAAAGCAGTGGTCCCCAACCTTTTGATCACCGCGGACCGGTCAACGCCTTAGATTTATATTGCGGGGGGAGGGGGTGTGTGGGGGGCTGGCTGCTCTACAAACCATATAACAAACGTATGAGCTGTTATGCTACGTGCACACCGAACGACAAATTCTTCGCCGAATCGCAGGGCTTTCTGTCGCTGTTTTTCTGTCACTTTTTTTTTGTCCACTTTTTTGTCGCGTGAGGAGAGGGGAGGGGAGTGGAGCGAGCTTGCTGTGCACTGTAGATCCGGAAAGAAGAGCATTGCTGAGAACTTTCACTTTTCTGGGATGTGACAGAGCCAATATTTTTACTGACAGCACCTTTATTCTTTGCGGCAATACTCGCCTGCAAAAAATAAAAGTTTCAATGTCGCAATCGAGTGGCCGAGACCGTGCTAAATATTGTGCGGACAATGCTGCGCTATCGTTAGCTTAGCACAGCAACTACGGTTCAACAGCTGTTAAGTGAAGCAAACGCTGCACATACCAGTTGTCCAAAGTTCTCGCTTCCGCCTTTCTACAAGCCAGGTGAGTGCTCTTGCTTGGCTCTGTTTTGTATTGAAAGCTCAGCTGGCCGTGTTGGATC
The DNA here is from genome assembly GCF_059441005.1 of Hippichthys cyanospilos. Classification (NCBI taxonomy): domain Eukaryota; kingdom Metazoa; phylum Chordata; class Actinopteri; order Syngnathiformes; family Syngnathidae; genus Hippichthys; species Hippichthys cyanospilos. The sequence goes on from NC_142376.1 coordinate 21,358,454, forward strand.
GCTCCCGGTGACCGCAAAGCGCCCGCCATGATTCATTCCTGCCCCCCGCGTGAGCCGTTGAATGTTCCCGAAGTTGATTGGCTGTGGCGACGCGAAACGCGGAAAAAGTAAAAAAAAAAAATTTACTTCACGCGAAAGGCGAAGTTTCGCTTCTCGTGACCGCGCGCTGCCATTCGCGTCTCTCCATTCGTGTCCATCGCGTCGCCCGATGTGCATTCGCGCCCAGTCACTCTATTGACTACAATACAAAACGCTCCACTTTTTCGCCTCGTTCACGTTCAGTGTGCGCGTACCATTAAACTAAATCATCTCCAAAACATTATTTCGAATACAGCCCACGCAGTTGATCCACGGACCGGTACCGGTCCGCGGGTTGGGGACAATATTACTGGGGATTGTGCTAGGTTCCTTGAGTCATGGTTCCATGAAGTAAAATGCATATTGTGCACAATCTTGCTCAACAGTATTATTGTACAGACTTAAAGTAAAAAGTAATGTTTAGAAGTAAGTGTTGAGAGGGTTTTTGTGTCATTTGTATGTGTTTTTTTTCCAAATGATTTACATCTTAAACATGAAATGCAAGATTGATGTTTTTAAATGTCCGAGTGAAAGGCATTATTTAAAAAGTTCAAGCACAGAAAAACCTTGCTTTTTACTTGTAGTGTACATGACAGCTGACATTTAACAAAATGTGACCGTTTTAAAGGTATGATGCAAGCTTAGAAACCTGAAATTCTTGATATTGAATAATGCCAAGCATTTTAATGCAACTCACCTTTCCAGCCTCAAAAGTTCCCAAAATGTCAAAAGTCATTAATAAGCTCCTATTACACTGATAAAATGTCAAGCAAAAGTATTCCAGTAAAATAGCCCACACCAAGACTTACATCCATAAACCCATTTTATTTTCCACCTTTTTTGAGTGTTAGTAAGTGTAATTATTATTTTGGTGTTGTAAATAATCAAAGTTTTTTTATTTTATTTTTTTTTTGCTTCTACAGTAAATCAAACTATACTTAGTCTACTATACTATACAAACTATAACTTAGTCCAATTTGGTAGAAAAGTTCACTTTTCACTTGAGTGTTTGTTTATTTTCAACATACCTATTTTTTCCTCTTCTCGAGCTTTTGAAGCATGACGTTTTTCATTTCTTTACTTTCTGGCGCATTGTTAACTGATTATGTATTATTTAAGTTGTTACGGACACTTAAACAAATTGCCAAGTTTACGTTGTTTTGGGCCGAAAGGTAGCAGTTTTTTAGAAGGCAACGAGATCCTGCAGACCAGGGGTGCGCAAACTCCTACGATTTGGGCGGGGTTACCTCACTCCCATCTTCACGTTTCTTTTTATAGTCCTCATATTTAATTTACATGTAACTGATTTTCATCAGAATCGGGATTCTCATGTACTACTATTAAAATCAATATAATATGTCTTGAAATCGATATGCATAAAATCAATCTGCATCCTGTCGCTTCCGTACTATGTTGCGCTATGACATCACCACACAGCCCGTTCTGGAAAGTCAAGCTGGCGTGCAAAATGCAGAATAACAAGCATTGGAGGAAATACAACTCCCTGGGCCGCGAATGTGAGTGCAAAGTTTCACACCGCCACAAAGAAATAAGAGTTTGACCGTATGCTGACTATGCATTAAAGCATTAAAACAGGCTTTTCCTTGCTGCTGGTCCCACACACGATAAAGCCGTGATACATATTTTTGCTGTCTTCCTATTAAATAGGTAAACAACAAGAGGAATAGTGTACAGTCATGTCTTTATTTTACCGCACAGGTGACTATCCTTGTTCTGATGCACTTTTATATATGCTGCGGTCGCACGTGAATTAAATTCACTAACCCTTTGAACAAATATTCATACAGATTAGAAAGCAAATGATCCATAATCAATACAACACAAAACTTCAGAATGTTCACAAAATAGTACAAAACAAGATAGAATATAAAACAATATATATACTAACTCCAAATTAATTCACACTCACACGCAAGAAAATGAATGAAAATACTGTCTTTACTCAATATGTTACAATGGTGACTAATAAAGCTCCCGATATGCTCACAGTTGAACACGCTTTCATGCTTTGCCCATCCTCTCAATTTAGCTGCTCACTGTACCAATTAAAGTACCGAAGTACTGTAAATATACCAAAAAATATTTGTATTTTTTTATTTGAGCAACAGTTTTTCCACAGAATATTTTGGTACTGCGATTTCCTATGAAATGACAATGTACAGTAACTTGTTCTACCCGTTTTTTTTCCATCTTATTTTGTACTCTAAAAGCTATACAATTTATAGCTAGCTACAAAAAGTATAGCCATTGTCTGCATGCTATCTTTGTGGGAAAAGGCACGTTCCTTACAAATCAAAGCTTAAAAAAAAAGTAAAAAAAAAAAAAGGCACTTGTTCTCCCTGCAGTCTGAACTAGTATAATTCTCTGCACATCTATAGATCGAGGCAGAAGTGATTTTTTTAATTGAATCGAATTGTATCGTTTTGAATCAAAAATAGTTTTGTATCGATTCTGAATCAAATTGAATACACCAAAATCGGAATCAAATGGAATCAAGAGACAGTCAAAGATTTCAACCCCTAGAAGGGAAATGTCATGATTGAAGACAATGAGGAGGGATCAGTACATTTCAGTGTTATTTATTTTATTACTCCAATACATTAGAGTGCATGATGACTCAAACGACATTGAAAAACGTTGTTTTTATTTAAAAAAAAAAACATATATATATATATATATATATATATATATATATATACACACACACACACACACACACACACACACACACACATATATACAGTGGGCCTCTGTGTTACGAGATTAATCCGTTCCGCGGTTGGGTTCGTAAGATGAATTCACCGTATGGCGGGCAATCCAAATCTATGTTAAATAGCTAAATAGCATTTAGAACCCCAGGTAAAAACATCAAAATTGTACATACATATTAAAAATTGGTACCAAAATAGTATAGTAAGTGCTACTTATATATATATAATACGCATGTATACAATCAGAAAACATCATAAATAAAAAATATAGATGGATGGATGGATGGATTTATTTACCTTTGAGTGGCGCTTGTTCTGTCCATATTCTCGAGTAAGGGTAGCCAAGTCTAGGCTAGCTGCGTATTTCTTGATTATCATCTTCTTACTTCTCTCTTTAACATCACAAGCAATCTTGGGACCCATGGCTAACCCATTCTAGTTTGAATTAAGCAGTAAAACGCACTATAAATACGGTTTTGTAACCACTTACAATAGAAAAAAGCTTTACCATTCCGCCATATTGAAACGAGTTAGGTCGACCAGTATGGCGACATTTACGCCTGCATTCCACCAACTCCGTGAAGAGACGCCGAATAGTAGACGAGCACTGTGGTCACGCGTTGCATGGAAGCAGTTCGACGGCAATAGTAAATAAATGCAATTACCTAAAAGCGCAAGCAGATGGAGGCAAAACCACAAATACAGCAAGCCTCTAGGGTCATGACAGTTGTTTTGGTCACATAACCAGTAAAATGTCATAAAGAGGGTATGAAAAAACTCAGTATTCCACGTCGCAACATGAAAATAACGTAAATCAGGGATGTTGTAACAAGGGGGTCCACTGCGTGTATACATACACACACACACACACACACACACACATATATATATATATATATATATATATATATATATATATATATATATATATATATATATATATATATATATATATATATATATATATATATACACACACACACACACACATACACACACACAATTCATGTCATACATTGTTTTTGGCTGAAAATGAGTAGCTGATTGCAGCAATTACAGTGGCGTTCCAATCCAACATTGTGCTTAAAATAAGCAAATGTTCAACTGGAGTGAGGGATGACCAAAACAGAAAAAGGAAAATCACAAAAAGAAAGAGCGTGTTCTTTGTCTCTGTGTGTAGAACACCAAGAGGAATTATTCCACCCTGCTATTACGTGGAGCTTATCTCTCCACTAAATCACCACCTCCACACTCAGCCGCTGACTCTTCAAGCTGCTAACCCGCCATTTAGACTTAAGCATCAGCTGCAAGCCATGGCCGCTGTCGCTCAAGCTCAGAGGAGAACAGCGGTGACTCATCACTTATGCAAGTGGCCATGGACAACGAAAGCCGCGAGTCACTCATAACGTAGTCAGGGGTTCACTGTTGGGCAACATGCATATTTGGCCTGGGGTTAGCACAATGTGAGGCCTTGTCTTGGTCCCTCTCAGTCACCATAGTCAAAAGCCCTGACAACACCACTGCCTCATACTGTACAGTATGACGACATTTACGCCTGCATTCCAACAAAGATTTGCTGAGTGAAAAGGTGGCATTAGTTTTCTTGACGAATTAAAATAACAGGCCACAAAAGAAAAGAAAAACAACGATGAAAATACAAAATGTATATTATATATTAGCACTGCACGATTATGGCCAAAATAATAATCAAGATTATTCTGGTCAATATCGAAATCACAATTTTGAATCACGATTGTTCATAATGGTCACTCATGTCTATTTATTGCCCTTTTTTAACAAGCAGAATATAAGTAAAGTCAAGTCAAGTTTATTTGTATAGTCCTGACTTACCACAGTCTCAAAAGGCTTCACAGATGAAAAAGAAATTATACAGTGCAACTTAAATGCACAAAAACATCCCCTGAACAAATTACAATAAAGAAAAATATAAAATAATAAATACATGTTTATAAACAGGGCTTCAAGGCTTGATACTTACAAATAATCATTAAAAAGGTAAAATAAAGTATCGTAAATAATTTTAAAAAAAAATCACCCAAGACATGGCAAAAACTTGACACACAGGTCAACACAGCTAACTTATTTGCTGAGTGCAAACCAATGAAAAAAATGAAGCATACTTAGAACCAAGCACATTGTTTACCATTAGGCAAATTTGTCAAAATGTCATTTTCAGTCATTTCAAACCAAATTTATTCAAAATGTTCAGGTTTTTCAAAAATTTTCCAACCTTTTTTAAGACTCTTAGATTCTTCATCTATCCCAGGATTTTTTTTCAGCCGAATCAAACGTTTGTACCCGCAAACTTCAATAAGCAATAGGAATTCTGGAAGGTACGCGTTGCAGAAAATCTGTTGCGGACGCCGTGCGAAGGGGCTTGGTTGCCAAAATGACATTTAATGCATAGAGCCACACGGAGCTCGCATAAACCAAGGCTTGGTGCCATTCCAAACCCTTCTAGCCGCTGCTGCTCGATTTGCTCACTTGCTATTTCTTAAGCTTAATGAAGTCTTAATCTTGTGTTTGCCCCCTAGTGGTAGGATGACAAAGTGCTTGATTTGACATATAGCTGGCTTTGTAAAAGTTAATATCGCTGAGGATCGTCTTAATTTATCGTGGCAGCCAATGTTGTGATGGTGATTAAAATTTGATTAATTGTGCAGCCATTTTGTATATTCATAATTTTTATTATTGTATGTTAACAATATGCTACTATACACCGACTTAAATTGTTAGTACTAGAGAATATCATAATAGCGCATAGCCCATAATTTACACTATGATTAGATAAAATGCCAACATTTTATCTAATCACATTTTATCTAATCTATCTAAGTCATATCTGACTTCCTGAATTCTCATGGTTAAATCCAACTTGCAGCATCCACTTCAACCTGTGGGCCTGGAAGGGGGCTCCTCCCACCTGTGGTCCCTTCTGGAGGTTTCTGATGTTCCCCAAACTGGGGTTTTTGAGTTTTTCCTTCCCCTTCTGGGAGCTTTGACAGGGGATGCTGTTGTGTACCTTATAGTGAAAAGATGTCTCTGTACGACTTCTTTTCTCAAAAGAGGTCTCTACATGACCTCTTTTCATCTGTGAAGCCCTTTGAGACTTCGGTGATTTAGGGCTATATAAATAAAATTTGATTGATTGATTGATGAACTTTATCATTAACACTGTCCCTCGCCCCCAAATATATTGATAAATAGCTACCGAGCTAGCTAGCTATTTATCAATATATTTATCTAGCTAGCTAGATATTTAGCTAGCTAGATAGCTAGCTAGCTAGATAGCTAGCTAGCTAGATAGATAGATAGGCGGAACACCAAATTGGTTTGTGATATTTGTATAAAGGACTAATATTCACACAGTAATTTTATATTTAACAACCTCGACTGTGAGAAGAGACTTTGTAAAACGAATACTGTTACAGTCAGATTGTACAGGAGTTTCAACAGAAGCAGAGTGGTGGAGGAATAAATATCGACTGAGGATTTTACTTGAAATGGTTTATAAAACTAATCCTTGAACAAAACGCCCAATAGTTATTGATTCTCGGTCAGATACAGTTACAAGTGATACTTATGAATGCGGGATGACAACCTCTACAGTGCTCCCCCTTTCCTCATATAAAAGTATAAAGATCAAATGAGAGGAAGAAGAGGCAGAGGAAGAAGAGGCAGGGTGCGTGTGTAAACAGCTTTTTCAGAGGCCGGGAGGAGTAAACCCTTGCCTGTTGTGAGTAAATAGAGCAACAGGAGGAATCTGGGAAGAGATTGTCTCCTCACGGAGAGAAGCTTTAATTTGTGGATGTTTCTGTTCCACGTTCAGTCTGAACTCACTCTAAATGCACACATCTCAAGGATCGAGTAACAACTCCAGCAAAAAGTGTAATTTGATCGCATGCCGGCAAGTATCAGCACGTGTAGCCCGTTGGATCAAAAGTTGCTGTCAACTGCTGACTGTACATGTCATGAATATCATATACACCATACTGGCTCCTCCTGACAATATAATTTTTTTCTCTGCAGGCCTGATTGAGGTCGCAGACAGAAAATGCCGTTGCACAAACATAACAGGAAGCACTTATCGCTGGCGAGGAATCGGTGGCCAGTGATACTTTCAAACACAACAAAGTATTGAAGACTGATTTGCTTTAACATAAGGCACACAGCAAGGAACTGTGCTTTGGGACTCTAAGGCCTTTATTACTAATAAAAGGTGAGGGTGTTTTTCAATGACCATAAACCCACAGAAATAATGACTGAGCTCTGTTCAACTGCCTTCTATATTTGCTCCCATCTGCACATATGTCATTTAAAGACAAAAAGTTGCAAGATCTAAACACTGAAGAATTTTAGCTTCTTCAGGTTGCTCCACTAGATAAATGTATAATTAGTCAGGGTGCCATACAGTCACATAAAAAGACAAACATTTTCAAAGCAGGATGGAGAAAGTAATTTTGGAGGTGAACCTATAATTTTCTTCCCCCACCTTCATAGTCATCATTTTCTTTGAACTCCTTTTAGAATGGTCTAAAATAATCTAAGAGAAAATATAATCAATTTCAAAACTAGACATTCAATAATTAATCCACAATTAATTATGAAATAAACTTTTTTGATCAATCGTTTTGAGACCTCAATTTTTCAAAATGCTCAGAATTTCAAGTTAAAAAAATATTCTTCAGAGTTCTTCAGTACTCTATAAAGTAGACTTGTCTGCATCGAGTAGAACAAGACCGTAGAAACTCTCAACACATTCTTTCAAAAGTAGTGATAAACCTTTTGCTGATATTCTGTGATATTATAGATAAAAAGAGCAACCTGATAAAAAAAAAAAAAAACTAGTGCATTTTCTGCACTGTCAATTGGAAAAAGATTTTAAGAGATAAACATTTTAAATGTTTTTGAAAAATCTGATTTCTTTTTTATTAGACAAGACAATTGACAGATTAATCGATTATTGAGAAATAATCAACAGTGGTAGCCTGATTTGAAAGTATAGTTTCTTGCACATTTTATTTTATAAGAGATTTACTTTTACTTTATTCTGTGAATTTTTTTAGGAATAAATTCATTTGTTGGAATTTACATTCCCAAACTATTTGCTTGATAAGTAATGTTTTAAGACACTCATTATTTTTTTTTATTTGTATTCTTTGCTTTTTCTTTTTTTTTTTCATTTTCAAAAATAATGAAGTTTTCTAACCACGCACATCACTAAAATCATGTCACTAAAACAGCTTCATGAGTTTATGGATTACAGCGTCACATGGTATCGCTCTGGCATAAAAATGACAGCCTGTAAAGATACATACATACTGTACATAAATGCATACATTTTCAAGCGCTAACGGAAATGTGTTTTGTAAAATGCCTTCAAAAGTACATGAGGAAAAAGAGTAAAATATGAAATTCTAAACCAAAATGGCATAAACTGGGACATGGCAGAAACCCGACTCGAACTATAAATGAGTTAATCCTTCATACACCGGCAGTATGCACATACAGTATGCATCACGCTTATCGCCAGTGCAGCAGCGCCTGTGCTTGCACCTTGACTCCATTTCCACTATTTCCCACCATGCTCGTGATGAGCTTTGATAACAACAACATGTACAAGTGCATGCGGTGCTATTGTAATTGTGCTGTTAAATACAGACAAAAGAGCAAAAAGACTACATGGGAAATGCGCAGCAACAAACAAAGCAGCCCTGAGAGACAATGTGTGGGATGATTAAAGGAAACATCCGGAAAACAGTGGCAGGTAACTCGACGCCGTGTGGGCGCTAAATATTATGCAAAATGGAGGGATGATAAAATCCCATAGATGAAAGAGGGGGAGTCATGCTTTTTGAGGGAATGTGATGGAAGCCATTTAAGCAGTGATGCCCCCGCCTCATCCTGCCCCACCTCCTCTCTGCTCAGCCATCAAATTGAACAGCCGACAGGAATTAGGCTTGGAATAATGAGCAGTGTAAAGATGTGCATTCAAAAAAACAAAACAAAATCAAAACATTTGATTGCATTCATAGGAGAATTTCATCAGTGACCTCTGGCAGGACAACAGATATGACAGCACGGGGTGGGGGGGATGAATGGAAGAATGCTAGACAAAGAACAGGTGGCGATGGAGGGAGTGGGCGGACCCCCTCCCCACCAGGGTACGTATGTTTATGTCACAAGGCAAGAGATGCTGCAGCCAGGAAGAGAAAGCAGCTCTACCTGAGTCAGTCTGACATCTCCTGCAGGAGTTGGTTTCTGTGGGGTTCAAATTGCACATTTTAAACCAACACAAATTAGCAAACACCAAATACAATGCAACTCTTTGTAGTACAGCCATGGCGACGGAGCAATCTGATGCTCCTGATGTGCCGATTTCCCCCTCCAGAGTATCACTAAGTTCGACTCGCCTTGTTTTGGGGATGTGGGCAAAGACCAAGCATCAGACAGCACAAACGACGAGAGAGATTTGTTGCATGAACTTCTTGCTAAAGGGGTCGCGACAACGTTACTGAAGAGGATGGAGACCAGCAAGAAAAGTGATGACCCGAAAAAAAGAGTATAATAACGCAGCGTCCAAAGTTAAAGCACAGCAGCATGCTAAACTAACGGTAACATGTGTGCTCATTGCTGACAATGTCATATGTCAGCTATGTTCAATGTGGTAAAGAGGCACAGTCTATGTGGGAAGAGACCGCAAAAAAAGCCCCTGCACCAAAGCAGAGTCTGCAAGTATCACTAGAATGCCCACAGCTAAAAAACAGTAACAAACTAAGCTAAACATAAACGTTAATACTGTATGTGTTTAGTTGTGTCATCTCTACCATTCTATGCCATATTCCATAACATGCATTTTACTTGAGAGAAGACCGTATGTAGCAAAAGATGGACAGCTGTTGAAGCAAGGTGGGACTATGGAATATATTACTGTAACGAGCAAAGTTAATATTTGTGTGTGTTGTTGATAAGAGCATTTTTGTTGTCCACCCCCCACCAAATCATTTTAAACCACACTTTGCGTTTTTTTTTTTTTTTGCACTGAAACAAATGGCAAAGCTTGGGAAATGAATTTGTGACAAGAGGAGACCAATTTTTTTATCGGGCACCCCAGATGACGAGTACGGCAGTTAATAGCACCAAATGCAGTGGGATGTGACTAAGAACTACTCTTTCTAGAACTAGCACAAGAACTAGTCTGAGAGAGACAGACCATCTTGACCTTACCTTCTTTTTAATTTCTGGATGAAGATCACGGGGCTACACATGTTCCTACTTGTGCATTGCATTGTGACAAGCCACCAGAGATATTGCCAAATATAAGAACATCAGTCACTTTCGGGTTAGTTAAGTAGCGGCTTTAGCTGGTTCTTACGCCTGCTTGAAGCTAATGTGTCTAATCTCTCAGAACAAAACGTGATCAACAATTTTACCATGGAGGTACAGTACTTACACATTGCTTTTCCTTTGAATTGAGAATTCAGAAATTAGCAATGCTGTTGATCTGTTTTTTTGTTTCTTTTTTTGTTTTTATCCTCACCTACCATGCACATGAAGTAATAGGCAGGACTGAGATGTTTTCTCTTAGTGGTTACAGCTAGCATTCTCATACTGTTGGATCTAATTGTGATAGAAAGTGGACTTCTACAGTTATCATGTAAACAACTGCTGCTTACATCGTACCAGAAGACGTGCCCATATTTCATGCATGGTCTCATGAATGAAGGTGGCCAAAAAGCTCTGCTACATAAACATACAGCAACAGAGAGAGTGGGGAATTATAACTTCGGCAACTGAGGAATAGCGACAGGCTCACAAATGTGTGTGTATGAATGTGTTTGTTTGGATTTGCCATTTCGAGCAACATATGCAATGTTCTATAGTGTAAAGGGACTATTATTCAAGAGAAGAAGAAAATGGACTATTGCAGTCAAGTGGGGATTCTGGAACACGGTATAGAATAGATACAGCGGTGCCCCCAGAAACATAGGACAAAAGTCAGCAAAGATGCACCGATAATGTATCTGACTGACCCGTAACCAAGGAGCAGCGGTTTAGTGATGGAATCAGCTGACTAGATGATCTTCAGTTGTCCTGTTTGTTAATGCTTTTCAATGTTGTGCTCTTAGTAGTTTGCTGCAGCACATTGAGTTGTTGCTAAATTAATGATGTTGTCTAACCCAGGTTAAAAAAGAAGTATATATATATATATATATATATATATATATATATATATATATATATATATACAGTTTGCTGCAGCACATTGAGTTGTCACGTGCTAAATTAATAATGTTGTCTAACCCAGGTTAAAAAAGAAGTATATATATATATATATATATATATATATATATATATATATATATATATATATATATATATATATATATACACACACACAGTCGGCCCCCGGTTTACGAACATCCTCTTTTACGAACATTTCGACTTACGAGCGTGGACCGCAGAGTTTATTGTCCCCCACTTACGCACAAACCTTTCGTCTTACGAACAATCCGACATGCCGATCAATGTGTTCGTACAATTATTTTCGCTTTGCTGCATCAACGAAATCAAATGTTCATGCTTGTCACGGTAACGCTGAACGCTATTGCTCTTACAATGTCACAGTCACTGTCTCAGTCACAGTGTCAGTCACGGAGTCAGTCACGGAGATGCCGATATGCTATTGGTCGATTAAGATCACAGTCCCGGTCTCACTCTCGGAGATGCGGATATGATATTGGCCGGCGTCACGTCAATCATAGAAATGATCATCAAATCATAGAAATATCTACCATGTCCTATATATGTATATAAATATCTACTTGTCCTTGTGCCGAATTGTTCACCTGGCCAATTGCAAGGCACATAGTGACACACAAGTTAATGACCACTCACACTCATATCTCGGCACAATTTAGAGTCATCAGTCTCAGCTAAATGTTTCAGGAATGAAACATCAAACATCAAACATGAATCTCTGAACTGTGAGGGAGGTGTACAAAGCACCAAACCAAACAAGAATACATCGGACACCAAAGGGAGGGATGTAATTATTGTGTACAAAAATAGACTAAAGGGTCAAGCAAGTAAACATCAGGAGTTCTTCCACCAGTGTCTTAGAAAGAAGCATCCCACATGGAGAGTGAACGAGAAGCTTATCGTCCATGGACAGATCCCCCCATCCTTCCCCATGACTGTAAATATCACAGGGCTAATTATAAGTAAACATGCTACTTATCTCCATGACCACCACACGCTTGTTCCTTCAAGGAAATCCCGGGGGGGTGCAATTATATAAGACTGTGATTAAAATGTGATGACATTCCTGCACTTCTACTGTGAACACAGAAGTGAATGAGCTGAATAGATGAGGCATCATAGCCTGGGGCAATCATAGTTCCATCCTCTCAGCTATCAATACTTGACATTGGTTTGACCTGGCAGAAATCAGCATCTCAATCGACACATTGTCACACGAAGCTCCTTTAGATGGGAGGATGTCCCCAAAGTGAGGCGATGATTCACAAGTAAATGCCCCTACAAAAACAACACCAGTAACACAAGTTCACCGTCAAAATATCACAAGTGAGTCAGTGGGTCAACCAAAGTGTCTCCAAACAGGAAGCGCTGCAAGTCATTGCAACCTCAGCTGCAAATGGTGCCATCTAATAGTTTCAGACATGGTTCAGTGCGAGATTGTGTTATTGTTTGTTAATGAACTTGTCAACTTTAAGGTTTAGCACTTATTGAAAGGCCAGCAGGAGCCTTTATTGCCTGGGCGCCCTTTCGTTCTCTTCCCCTGTAAGAGTGATGCATTTGAGAAGGATTTTGACATTACTCCCATAAGGACAACACTGCAACAAAATATCAAACAATATTTTGGGAAAGCAATGGTGAGCCTGTCCGTCTCACAGTTCAGGGTCCCGAGCTCATTTCTAACTGACTCTGGCCTCCCCGCGTGGAGTATGCATGTTCTCCCAGTGTCCGTGTGAGTTCTCCGGGCACTCCGGCTTCCTCCCACATTCCAAAAAACATGCATGGCAGGTGTATTGGACACTTTAAATTGTTGTTAAGCATGATTGGGTGCGTGAATTGTTGTCTGCCTTGCATTTGGCTGGCAACCAGTTCAGGGTGTCCCCCACCCACTTCCAGGGATCCCAGAGAGGTTAAGCGGCTATAGAAAATGAATGGATGGATATTTGGGGGAAAACAAATGTCTATGTTCTCAACAATAGCAACAAATATTGACATAACACATGTCAATAGCAACAACTTTAAGACTATATCAGCCAATCGGATGCCTGAATGAAGTCATGACAAATCAAAGAAAATTGAGCTGAAAATACAGGCTTTGAAATACTGATATATACACCCTTATTTGTTCTTTTGCATATTCATATGAAGTGTTGCACCAGTGTTGCAAAAAAAATTAAATTAAATTAAAAATAACTATAAATAATACAACTCGTAAATGGTAAAACAATCGTATACACACACAAGAAACAATGTCAATAAATGCATATGTCAAAAAAACATTTTTCCAATGAACATGTACCATAAAAGACACTTTTTGCTATCATTTGATCATTTTTAGGAGTGGGTTGTCTTAGTCCCTTTCGTCTCCATTTCAGTAAAATGCATCTTCTATAGCAATGGTTCTCAACTTTTTCTACAAATATTTTTTTCAGTACCCCCAACCAGCAAAAGGCACTTTTTGATTTAAAAACAAAACAAAAAAAAAACAAAACAAAACAAAAAAAACAACTCTGTCTCATGCGCGTCTGATTTCTTCAACTTTGGAACCACATTTGTAGAGCTATATCAATGCCTATTTTATTCAGCATCTCCCAGTACGTATATGGTGTAATATCCCCTGATTTATTTGTGGCTTATCTGCAGAAAAAGTGAATAACTAATGATAATGCACATTCGTACGAAACTCACAAAATAAAGGCATCCAAAGTTTTGCAAATGACTCTAACACAGTTTAGCTAATTATCATGTTCTTATTCTTTTGCTATAAGTTTGAAAAGAAAAATGCACCGTTATTGACTCCATATCACACAAATTAAATTATATTTGCTGATAGCAGTAGAAACCTCGTAAAAAAATCAAGAACCATTCCGTGCCTTCAGAAAACCTTTTATTCAGGTCCGTAGTTGTTCAAATACAGTGCAGGATGTGTGCAACCCTAACCACAAATCCCCTCCATCACATAACCCTCAGAGCTGAAAAATAAGCTTTGATGAGGCTGCTTTCCTGAATGTGTACTCATACAGCACGTATGACCCCCCAAGGCAGCATGTAGGTCAACCTGCGGTCAGCTAGACCGTCCTGATCCCGCTCTTTTAGCCTGGTCGTAGTAGTGGAGCACAGTTATTGACTCATTTGTAAGAATGCCAAAACACAATTCAAATCTCTCACAAAGCCATGCTGACACTAACAAGCAAGCTAATGGAGAAAAAGACAAGAGTAATCACAGCAACTCTAGCAGCATCAGCTCTATACACGCCACTAAGTCAACAGCGTTCAACTTCGATTCCGCTACGTGCACTCATGCACAACAAGACACACTTAACTTACTTACCCTGATCTGAGCGCAACCCCCGCACATGTCATCCCATTCAGGTCGCCGCACAAAGTGTCTCGTTGAAAGTCCCTGAGCTTTGGTCGCTTCCTGCACCTTATCGCTCTAGTTTATGACTTCCTATTCCCACCCTCCTCACTTTTCCTTTTTCTTTTTTTTTTTGCTTTCCTTTCCTGCTCTCTGATCTGTCTGTTTCCTCTTGTCCGGCGCCTGCACAATGCACATCAATTATTCAGGGGCAGTCTCCCGGTTCCTCCTGGCTTATCCAATCAGAGCAGGGGGCGCTGCGCTAATGGGCTCCTGCTGTACCTGCTACCGGCTCCTGCACACTGGAGACAGCCGGGAGGTGGTGAGGGGGTGGGTGGCATTGTAGGATAGACCGGCGAGGAGGGGGTAGCGGGATGTAGAAGAAAAAGGATGAGAGTCAGAGATAAAGACAACAAGCAGCAACAGCAAAGTGGAGTGGAGATAGCGAGGACGCGATATTGCAGCGCTTCTCACCCTTTTGTCTTGAGGTGATGTAATGGATGCCTCAGAGAAAAGCACCTGCATAAATACACCATTTGACAACTGCATCCCACTTGCAGCGATGGGTGGAGCTTATTGTGAAGATCAGTCAAAAGACAGGCGACTAGGCCTTCCACCAAGGCGATGCCACAGTGTGACTAATACCGTATATCCGATGAGCGCAAAAACATCAAGTCGCGGGTGAATCTGAGTTCAGCCTCGCATGCCCCAAATGTCAACCTGACATAGCGATGACTTGGCCCCAGATGAATGGGGGAGGAAGCCCAACCTGTCACCACTACTACGCCTTAGCCTAAGCATAAGGATGTGGGACTTGCCACATTGAGAATGTGTGGCACTTGCTAATCATATCCCATGCAGACTTGAACAACAGCAGCATTGTTAGAGTGCGCTTTTACTTAAAGGTGTGGCGTAGGCCCCTGAGGGATGACGGGTCGGGGGTTGGGGCGTCAAAGGCAGCTTAGTCCTGAGGTGTGAATGCCAGTTCAGTCAACCTCTGAACAAAAAACGGATTTAAATAATTTGCTCATCCAGTTTTGACAGGATGCGGTCTTGTGTGTGCGAAGTGGCGCCTCTTGGCCAAGTTGAGCGTCTTGGGTAAAGCAAACCCAATTAGGTGGCGTCTGTTCAAGGACCCACAGAGCCAAAAGGGCTGGAAGTGCTGCTAATGAATGTTTAGTCCACTGACTCAACAGTGAACTTCTAAAGGTAGTTTGGTGTTGCAGGCGGATTTCATCATCCAAAGCAAAGCCAGTGTCAGAGAGGCCGGTGAGCTAAAAATAAAGCTCTTAATAATTCAGTGCACTACTCTTACCCTAGGTAGTAATTAAATATAAAAAGTCTGTCAGGTTGATTGGGTTTGTATTAAAGAATGCAGTGCCATTCCTAGAGTTCTCCAAATCTTGATCACAAAAGCTGTCATTTTATCAGTGCACGGTTGCTTTTCTGTCTGACAAGCCAAACTGACAATAATGCTATCATTTGCAGGTCAGGCCAATGTTTGGCGATGGTTCAAATTGGGTGGTGTAATCATCCATTCAGCTTTAAATTATTGTTTCAGAAACTAATTGAGACATCTTGTTATGTACAATTAATTTAAAAGAATATAAAATCTTGATATTTTGTCTTGGCAATCTCATGAAGTAACACGAAGTCTCGTTTATCAATATTTCATTATTGATTGACACAATTTTCAGGTTCAGTAATCCTGATTCGTGGATACAATGATAAAAGTCAAAATTCAGTTATTAATTTATTATGGTAAAAAGCTGTCAACATATCTCTCATTCTCAAGTCAAAGGAAAAATCTTATTTTAAAGATTTTAATGTGACTCCAATTTTGGATGTTTTATGACTTTAAAAGACAAACAATGAAAACGTAACCTGTCAAAGCATCTTTTGATTTTGTATTTAGCGAATTTTCTGAGATATCGAGGCTGGCGTTGACAATGTAAGCAAACTTGCCGCCCAGTATGTCTTTACTCTGCTGATAGTGTTGTGTAAGGGTGTCCAATGAAACTCAGATCTAGCAGTGATATCACAAACAAATAGTAAAATGAGCGATGAGCATTTACCGGGCAGTAACTAATAGGGATGGGCCAGAAGTGCTATGAAATACAATAAAGTAAACGGAGAGAATGACAATGATCAACTTGATCATCTTTCCTGCTATAGCAGCTCTTGATGTAAATAGCAGTGTTTTTGTATGATTGACGTCTTTTTTTTTTTTTATGACCAAATTCAGCTAATGAATTGACGCTCAGAACGTAACTCGTTAGCATGTAGAGGAGTTTATATCAATCTCAAAGTCCCGCCCCACACACACAAACAGAGAACAGGATATCACAAGTTTGTCATGTATCTGTGATTTCGGGTTGGGTTTTCTGTTTTGGGGGATTTTGGTATTCTCAAGCTGTGGGTTTCTTTTTAGTTCTTGTCCTGCTCTCATTTGGTTTCCCTTGCGTCGAGCCACGTTAGCATGATTTGTTTCCACCTGACTGTATACCTGCCCTCCTTGGCATCCAATCAACTTCCCCTGCCTTTTGCCTCTCCCCAGCTGTGTTATGTCTTCTCGTTATGTCTGTAGTCTATTTAAGTGCCCAGTTTGCATTCAGTTCTTGTCGGGTCGTTGTATGTCTTCCCTTGCTGTCTTGCTGTCGCGCACCCCGGACACTCATCATTCCCGTGTTGCCTCCCGTTCCTTGTAGCCCCCCGTAAGTTGAGTTTGTGTTTAGCGTTTAGGTTGTACTGTGCACTTTTTGGTTCCTGTTCTCCCAGCCTATGTTTTTGCATTAAAACAGCAATTTATTGAGCCTCATCCCTCTCAGCCCAGCATTTTTTGGTTCTACCTTTCCCACATCCCACACCTCCTCACGCCACCGTGCAGTGATCATTTCCAAGCAAAAACAAAGTAATATTCAGTGGTTGCAAAGTGGACCCGGCATACTACAGCCACAGTAAAACCGAAAACACCTGTATGCAAAGATTGTCTTGACGCACCGCCTAGTTGCCGAATGGCTGATACTTTTTGGGCACTTAAAAAGGCATGATTTCGTGTGTGTGAGCGGTTATTTGGCTTTAATTAAAGGCAATATTTTGGAGCTCAAGTAGCTTTTGAAAAGAAAGGAAAGAAAATTGTGAACTTCGCAAAAAGCACTAAGGCTGCATTATTTAAGAATATAACCTGTCACTGCAAACAACCCATATCTCAGTTTTAGCTATTCCAATTAGAGAGGGTCAGTCAAGCACAAAATATACTCGGTCTCCTCGTCAAGAAGAAGCAACAGCATCAGAAAATGAAGACGAACAGAAAGGTATTGACCTTGTTGTACACGTATTTAACAGTCAGCACTACTCTTGGTTTCCTCATGGGATATTGTTTCTGTATAGTTTAAAATAACTTTAAAGACACTATTACATGGGTACTGAACATATAACAGTTTGTAGGTTTGAACTAAATGGTAATCATGAACGTGCAAATGTTAATCACAATTGCTAACTATTTAGCATAGGCAAACTTTGTTGGTGTCTAATCGGCATGTACCGATAAACGGATTGGCGATGTAATACGATTTTAAAATTCAGTTATTTAAAATTTCCTGGTACGTTCCTTTCCCTCCCGCATCATCTGCCTTAATCTCTCATTGTGATCATATGTGAGTCCCCATCGACTGCAGCAACCAATCAAATTACTGCTGCTGTTGTCCACTTTCTGCTACTGTGGCTAACTATCTTGGGTTTCGTGGCTAACATGCGATCATAAGTTAGGTTATCGGAGCGTTTTATGCGATATCACTTAAAGTAGACTCACGAGGTTTGGGGTGGCTCTACAAAGTCGACCAATCGAACTTTCCTCCGTCCAAATAAACCAAGTTGGCTGTGTGGGAAGAATTCGGCTTTCAAAAAGTAGCAGGTGACCGTTGTGATTATGCTATGTGCTAGAAGTGAGCTAGCACACGTGTGAGGGAGAAAGAGAGAAAAAGAGGGGGAGAGAGCGAGGGAGAGAGAGCAGGAGCGACAGAGCGGGCACATTTGTGGCACACTTGTCTCTGCAGAAAATAAACGCTCGTCACCATGAAAAGACTCCACAATATACTTTTAATTGATACATAAAGTAGTTGGCAGCAATTTAGTTTATTTTAAATCAACCATTTTATTTGAATAATATTGTGCTGTTTACTTGCATATCTCAGGTCAAATGGGATGATGAGAGAATTGCTCACCAAAAATGTGTTGTTTTTCTTTAAACGAAAACCCCAATTTAAACTGCACTTTTACATACAACATGCTCTTAAAAGCCTTTTGTACATGTAATGCTGTTGATTACTTTTAAAAAGATGACAGTAGTACCAGTCAAATGTTTCAAACCCTGTCTAAATCAAACATAAGACTAAGCATCCATATTTACTCAGCTGAATGACAGAAAGGAGTGCAAAGCTGACATATTTAAAGAACCTAAAATCTAAAGCATGAATAGCATAACTGTATTTATTCATGATGCCAGACAAAGTTGCCCCCAAACTTTTGACTAGTACTCCAGATGATTTGGAATGTTTTTGACAAATATATTTGATTTGGACTCCTGGTCTACAATATGCTACCTAAGACTGACAAGTAAGGAGGATCTGGTCATTGTCTTCAACCCACTTCCTGCTGAATTATTGCAGCGACATCACATTGTTGTCGTGCGTGTGAAAGCCATTTCCACATGCAGCCGCACCCTGGAAGTTTTCTGTCACTGTTGACACAGCTTGAGCACTTGTTTACCTCGCTGGTCCGGGTAAGGGCGCACCATGCAGCCCAAGAAGAGACTTGCGGTCTCTGTGCGATGCGATCAACGGGCTCTTTTTGTAACTTTTAGAGCAGCAGACAAGCCGCAGCCTGCTTCGAACTTAAAACATTAAACGCTGCTATCATTCCTAGAACGGCTGCCGTTAATCCTCAGCATGTCAATTCATGTCCAAAATGACAAAAATACTGTGAGTAGTTCAGTTAGAACGCCCCCTTCCTCCCAAAAAAAAGAAAACCTTAATACAACACATGATTAGTTCTTCTTAGTCTATTGTGAAAATGTGAAAATGTCAGTAATGAGAATTTGTTCCTTTAAAAAAAGGTTGAGTGAAATTTAGTTTGTGTTTTGTCTTTTGAACAATATTTGATGGAAGTGAAATACATTTGCATTGCTGTACTTTATGATAGAACTTGTAAAAACCACATCATCCTTCTCACTATGTATGTAATATCAACAGCGGCCAGAGGCGGCGCCAAAAAAACAAAGATCAAGCACAAACGTATGAACTGTTAAACCAAATCATCTCTAAAACATTATTTCGAGTGCAGCCCACGCGGCACGGTACCGGTCCGCGGACCGGTGGTTGGGGACCACTGTGATAGAAGACAGACATGTAGCGCATATGTGGCCTACTTTGTCTGAAAAAGTAGCAGCTCTGCTTCCCAAGTGTTGTTATCAACAATGCTAGTTCTAACCTGAGTGACATTCTTGCTGGTCCGCCAGTACTATAAAGCAGTAAATATGCACCAGTGGGCTGTTGACAGGTTTTTTAGTGATGTAACTGGATCAATTGGATAGAACACACTCTTGTTAAATTGCTTTATCATCACCAGTGCCCTTTGGAGGGCTGTTACCATGCGGCGGAAGACAGTTGACAGATTATGAAGCTAATCTGATTTGTTGCTTGAACTTCTCAGATAAATCTGTCGGGGTCGCGGGTGTTTGCGCAACAGCGAAACATTGCCCACATCATTGATTTAGGATTTTAGAAGAAGTGTGAATTTTTACCAATAGTTTTGTTTTCATTTTTAGGCACTACAATTAAAAAAAATAAATAAATACAGCACATCACAGTGAAGCTTGAAAAAAGATATTTGCATGTAGGCTAACATTAAAGCTACTTGTTAATAGCGCTCATGCATCTGACCTAGCGGCAGATCCTGAAAATCTGTTCATGGGATTATGGATTAGAACAATGAGCTAATCCCACAGACCAACAGTGAGGAGTGTCTGCATTCCATTTGGCTGGTGGTGCGTGGATATATTTATGCACTCTTTATCAGTATATTCATGTTGTTTATTGGTAAATATTCACTGCCTGCAATATGAGCAAGACTTTGACCACTTCAAATGTGATCCAAGACAAAATATCCTTCCAAAAAAAGTCTTGATTTTCTGATCGAGTAAAGAAAGGATTTTGATGTACAGGGTGTTCCAAGGAATCTCAGGCGCATTTGAAGTACAGTATTTATATTGACTCAGCTCGGAATGGTACTAAGATGAAACTGTTACCGTTTTAAATCTAAATTCACTTTGAGTTTTGTAATGCCATTGATTTTTTGGTATTTTTTTTTCAGATCCAGTGGTGATCCAATGGTGTTAACACAATCGAAAAAGGGTTTTTGCTTCCTTGAATTTGAAAAATGTCAATCATGGACACTTTTTCATGGTACATTTCACACACATTTCTGAAAGGAGGCACTAGGAAGGATGTACATACTGAGATGACATGGTAAATTCATGAACGAAGGGTGTTCGTACCAAGCTAAGAGGACGGAACACTCCTCAGTTTTGTACAATATGGTTGAGCAAGTTTGAACTGCCTCTGAGCGGCACCCTTGTAAATCTATTAGAAGAGCCAAGAGGGACCTTCAGATTATTACAAAAACGGTTGACCGCAGATTACTCATTAGAAAGCCATAGCAATCACACCGTATACGTGAAGTTGAAGACGTGTCCATGATACAATTTTTGCTAATTGAAGGACGCAAGCCACCTTTTCTGGTTGATTGAGCGCATTTACTGGAGCCGAAAAAAAAGATGGGGAAAGAAAAAAAAGAATAGAACTTAGAAATGGTAGCTGTCTCAAGTTACCATCATGCATTCAGTAGATATGAGGACTTGAACTGTGCCCCAAACTTCTGACGTAGATGTGCAATTTAAATGACAAGGTTTCTAACTATATTTCCATTTACAATTCAAGCACAAAAATGTTGTTACTTTCGGATTGTGGCATTAACTGCCGATGCTAATGCTAGTTCACATGGCACCACATGGTATTTTTTTTCTTTTAAAGACAGTTTATTTCTGTAAGCTCTTTTGTATTATATTTTGATATTCATATTTAGAAATATGACATTTAAAAAAATCAAAAACATGCCATATTGGTATTCTAGGGGCCCTAGAACAGATAAATGGCACTACAAATCCTTTTAATGTGGAAAATTAGGTCTACAAGCTTGGTTTAAGTATCAAACTTGTAAATCGAGGTAACACCGTACTTGAAACCTTGATAGATTTTTATACTCGCATCAATGTGTCCACTGTATTAATTGTGTTATAAACTTCCTTGCTAAAGTGATGCTCTGCGAAAAAACGACAGTGTGATTGATTTCCTAAAAGTCTGGCTGCTCTTCCTCCCTTCCCTTGAGGCACCCCAGAGAACAGCACCAGACTGCTTCGCCGCCTCTCTGGTGTCACATTTACATTGCTGTGTCGCCATGCAGGCTAGCCTGCGATAAGTGCCGAGCCTGCATGTTTACACCCAATTCATTAAAAAAAAACAAAAAAAGTGATCAAAAGGCACACAGAGCTTTCAAAGTAAAAAAGGTTGTGATTTGTGTACACTGTAGTTGAACTGTGCGTCACCCAGACTGCCCTCTAAGACATGCTTGTAATTGAGGGAAGATATTCAGTGAGTAAGATGTGCTTTGAATCACATGTGAGCCTGCGTCATCCCCACCCAGGATAATTAGACTCCAGTTCCCCATTTACCCACCGTGCATTAACGGGCCATCCTTCCTGAAAACATTGCACTCCTTTTTATTAGATCGCATGAGACCCCTAGGACGAGTCTCTGGCCATCAGACAGCCAGCCTGAGACATGCCTGCACAACAATTACATTATCCCAGACTGAGAGAAACAAAGAGATCGATATGGTGCACTGACGTCTGGCCGCCCACTTAAGTTACTTCCTGACGCAGCTGAAAATGACTTTTGGCAAATATGAGGAGCCAGTTGGTGTAAACTTGGTCATCTAATTATATGGAAAAGCAATAACTTGCCCATTAACAAAAGCTCAGTACAAAATAAGGAACATGATTTATACCCTATTTATAAAAAATGGCTAACTGGGATAACTACTGGAGCTGATTTAGGCAGTTTATCCCAATATTGGTCAGCGAGTGCGTTTATCTATCCATCAAACTACAGTGGACCCCCGGTTTACAACATCCCTGCCTTTTGTTTTTATTACAATGTGGACTGTGATGTTTTTTTTTGTCCCCTATTTATGCCATTTTTTTTGCCTTACGACACAAATAAATAACTTCTAAACATGCTCATACGTCACTACACGCATCACTGGTTACATCACTACAATGCTAGTCCGCTATAGGTCGGCATAACGACTCCTGGTCTACTACTGGTCGGTGTCACAGGTCACTAAGATGCTGGTATGCTATTGGTCAGCCCACGAGGTCACCAAAGATGGCTGCCTAAAGACTTTATTTCTTGTGTGAGTGCTTTAAATATTATATTTATTGTTTATTTTAGTGCTAAATCCAACCTCGAACTGATTAACCATGGGTCCTAGATTGCTAGTGATGTTAAAGAGAGAATTACAGTAAATAGATGATTAGCATGGAAACGAAGCTGGAGATAATCAAGAAATCCAAAGAAGGCTAGACTAGCCTTGACTAGGCTACCCTCACTAGGGAATATGGTCATAACAAGCTCAGTACGTCAAACGTAAGTAAGTCCTTTATTATTTTTTTATTTATGATGTTATTTAATTGTATACATGTATATTTTATATAAGTAGCACGTACTATACTATTTTGATACGAAATTTGAATATGTATATACAATTTTGATATTTTTACCTGGGGTTTTACAAACATTAGCTAATTAATTTAGATTTGGATTTCCCGCCATGTGACAAATTCACGTTACGATCCCAACCGCGGAACAGATTAATCTCATAAACTGGGGGCCCACTGTACTCACAAAAAAACAATGACCGACCCAACAGTTACTGTATCCACAGTACAGCACTAAATATCTAGCTTGCTATTGTGACGTGTAACATGCTTTCACTAGTGAGCAAGCACATGAGCTGTATGAACTAAACAACTAAAATTATTAAATCAAAACATGGATGACATTTTTTTTTTTTTTCCCATGGTAATTTAGGAGTACCGTACTTTCACGGCCAATAGGTGCATTTACTCTCCAGGCAGGCGTTACAAATTTGCAACAATAATATGAGTGTCCCCTAGGTATTCCACGTTAATATTGATTGAGGCTTTTTTTTTTTTAATAGTTTGAAAAAAAACATAAAATAAATTTAATTTGAGCCTGAAAGGGTAAAAAGTTTTTACCGTAAAATAGACGAGGCGTCTTATGATGAGGTGCGTCCTATGTGTATAAAAATCTGCAAATGTTGCTGAGTGACATGGATGAGCGCTCTGCTTGAGTGACTACAAACCATTCCCTTGCTTATATGGAAAGAAGGAGCACGTGATAGAGAACAGGATGAGGACATTAAAGGGAGGAGGTTGGGCGTGAAAAAAGAAGCTTGACGTGCAAGAAAAAAAAAAAGCCAAAAAAGATGTTGAGTTAAAAAAAATGTCAATTGAAAAAATGAACAGTTGTCAGTTGTCGCTTGGCTGTTCAGACAAACTCTTCCTCCCTTTTTTAAAAACGTGCATGCATGCTATGACATGTTTTAGGCTAGCGCCTAATTATAGGGTGCGTCTTGTGTGTGTGTTAAATACTGAAATAGAAACTGCAACTGAGACTGCACCCTTAAATACGATAGATACCACAGTTTTAAAAGTCACAGTCATTTAAAATCGTCCAAATCTGTCAAAACCGAGTTTTTTTCTCTCCCACGTTGTTGAGTCTTTTAATGCTATTGCGCAAGGTAGCAGCCGGGCCGTCTATCAATAAATCAATCAATCAAATGTTATAGCCTGCTTGAGTGTGACTCAACAAAGCTCATCACACATTTTACATTATTTTTTTTATTTTTATTTTAATCCCTTTATGACTTAGCTTCACAGCATATTGATGCATTGTTTATGCTGTAGGCAAAAACAGTGCAGTTCACAATTTCAACGTTCATATTCAAATTCAAGTTCAGTCGGCTCGGTTAGGGACAGATGTTTAAAAAAAAGATGGTTTCGCTGGGGCTAACATTATCAGTTAGCCTACATCGTTGTTATTGTGTTTAATGTACTGTTTAATATGAGTTTTGTATGCTTCATCTTAATACATATTGATCAGAGCTATTTATAGAATATTATTATTAGCCATT
Organism: Hippichthys cyanospilos; assembly: GCF_059441005.1. Classification (NCBI taxonomy): domain Eukaryota; kingdom Metazoa; phylum Chordata; class Actinopteri; order Syngnathiformes; family Syngnathidae; genus Hippichthys; species Hippichthys cyanospilos. Next base: position 21,383,234 of record NC_142376.1, read on the forward strand.
GTACAGTGGAAATTAGCGTTCGCTTACCTTGTTATTAGCGCTAGTTGCGACAGGGATCTTGCTGACAAGGTTTCCAAATGCTGGTGAACCCACTGTGGAATGCGGCATATCTGCTAACGAATCTTCTAACCTCTTGATGTTGAAGTGTCATCCCTCAGCGAGAGAGCGCAATCCTCTGCATGTTTTCTTTTGGCTAAATTCATGTTACTATGGTCCTGCTCTAAATGGTTTGTCAAATTACTGGTGGCATTTCACGAAGTGGACAGCTTTTTAGGTGTCGCGCACAAAGTGCACCTAACGGTGCTATTTTTCTTGTCTGTACTTCTGACTAACTTAAAGTAATGGTCGTATGTCCATCTTGTGTACATATTGTCCATACACAACCTGCCGTTAGCTGTAGTAGATCAGCAAGGAGGTGGGAGGGGGGAGACACACCACTTTCAGGCCAAAAAATAGCATTGTAATGCATTACTTTACTCTCAATTGTAACAAGTACAATATTACTATTGTTTTGTGTCTAATACATGACTTCACCACGTTGTGATGAAAAGTAACACATTACAGAAATGACATTACTTCTGTAATGCATTACTCCCAAAACAGATACCGTAATCTGATATTGTCCCATGCCTATTTAGGAGTCTGAATATAAGAATCTAAATAAGTTGACATATTTATCCAAATAGCAAACAGTGGAAAACAACCTGACCTTAATAATGAAAAGATAAATACCATTATTCCAAGATATCTATTTCTGGGCGGCAATACAAGATAAGTTTGTGATCTTATTCCAAGCAGATCTTTGTGTGAAATAGAATGATATGAAATATACAGTAAGCAGTATATCCAAAGGTCAGGTTCCTTTTCAAATAATGTGGGTTAGGGGTCTTACCAGCAGATTTGGGGGTGAATTTGTCTCTATTGGCTGCGCATACAGCCAGCAACCGGTAGCCCAGATCCAGGTCAAAGCCTTGCTGGGCAGCCACACGACTCACCACCTAGTAAAAAAAGAATTCCAAAAAATTAAATAAAAGCCATTCAAAAAAACAAAAACAAAAAAAGTTATTGTCTATTATGCAAGCAAATTAAAGAAGAGCTACTCATAAGCTCCCAATTCTGATAGTGAAACCTTATTTATCTTTACAGTTAGAGAATTAAAAAAAGGCATTATTTTAAGTCAGTCAAAACCCTTTGTCCTCCTCAACTTCAAAAAAGGAGGCAGCACATTTTTACACAGAGTAGCAGAATGACAGGTCTGAATGTATAAACACTGTTAAGCGACTTGAATAAGTATGACTTGGGTAGGTAAATATCTTAAAGTCAAAACACCTTTGCTTTTATCAACCTAAAACATGACAACGCTGCTCTGATTCCTTTTGACCTCTAAACACACTTGGTGGCCAGGATGCCATGCTGTTCTAATGCAAACAGAAAAATCACTAAAACCAAAGTTTGCTTGTATACATTCTATAGAAAAACAGGAGTCAGAAATGAAATATGTCTACAAGCAATGTCATTACACATTTTACAGTATCTATACAAGACTCCATTAAAAAACATACACATTGTCAAGGGACAAAGGATGCTGCAGTGTATCTGTAACAGCTGTCATGTCATCCTTTATTGGTTCTGTTGCAAAAGCTCCACCAGGGAATGACCTCTTCACATGCCTGAGGCAACAGGCGTCTCTGTGCGTGCATATCCACTTATTTCGCTGCGGCAAATCTCATTGGCTAAATTTGGCACGCAGTGATATTAATATGCCAAGCTTGGACACTTGGAAGTCAGCTGGTGATGTCACCAAGAAAGCAAAAAAGAAGAATGTATGGGCCGCCTGCTGTAATTCTCTCGATAAGGAGCTGTTTGCTCTCCGATTCTAATGAAGCAATTTAGCAGATAGACGGGGGCACCATGCTGAGTGCTTGGCTGCATTGTATGGCTCTTTATCAGACTCTAAGAGGCTTTTATTGTGATTTACACATTAATGAGCCTTTATCTGTTTGCTCACGCTACCACTTGTGATAGGAACAATGCTCCTCCAGTGTTTCTCACTGATCGCGCTTGGCCAAGCCTTTTTGATTTCATTGCACGTGTGTGTGTGTGTGTGTGTGTGTGTGTTTTATTTGATCACACACCTGCTGAAGAATGGGCAAGCGGCGCTCTGGCACTCCGCCCACATCGGTGAGTGATGTGTGCTGAATGGAGAAATGTGGGCTTGAATGGTGCCCACAGTACACTTCGCATTGTGTGTGCTGGTGCCACAGTGGGTCGCAAGTGTTAAATGTCACAGTTACTGAGCTGATGACTGCCTTAAATCTAGAAACTACCCTTGTGTGAGCATACACACCATACTATTGAATGTCATAATAACAATAAAAGAAAGAATACATTTTAAAGGACATTTGACAATAACTCACTGGTGTGCAAAATGACAATGGCATCATAAGTTTTTACGTTTAACATAATGTTTACCCAGTGGTGGCCCGTCTATGTGTATTTTATATAAAAAAAATATTCTCCATATTCTGTTCTTTTCGTGTCATATCCATATGGTTACATTCCCACAAGTGCTGCTGTTTTAGTGAGAGTTTTTAGCCAATTAGAACTCAGCGTGTATCGCCAGGCAGACTTCCAGGCAGACTTCATTTCTGCTTAGCTGGGAGGCGCTCGTGCTTTGGCTTTAACAAGTAGAAGGCTTCTGTGCAGTTTGCAATGAGGAATTGTGTACGGGCCAATGTTTTTGTTAGTCAGCAGCAATAGCCAATCGAGTCATAAGATCGCCATCTAGAGGCCGCACGTAGAACGTGACGTAACTGGACGCTCACTGCAGGAAGGCGGTGCTACATTGGTCCACCATGTTTAACGGTGGAAGTGGTTAAATAAGGTTATTTAAAAAAAAAAACTATACTAAAAAAGAAGAAAAATGAAAAAAATAAACATGTTGCTCAATCAGGTAACGTTAGCGTAGATTGAAGCCAGACTCACAAACACTTTTCTTTTTAAAACCCGCAATGGGTGAAGAAGAGCAAAACAGAAATTGGACTGGCGCGACTTTCGGCATTACCGTCCATGTCAATACAAAAGAATTTATTATTGGAAATGAAACGCGAAGACAAACTCTACAGCAAGTCATGAAAGTCTTTCTGATGAAAAAAAGACGAATGGATTTTATACTGGAATAACTTGGGGACAGCCGATTTGGGTGAGTTAATATGTTTTTGTCATTTTATGTCATTCATATTCAATGTCATTGTTCATGTTTCTGTTCCACTCGCGTCTGCCTTTATTGTCTGCGTTCTCGTTAAAGAGTTCATCCACCTGTCTGGTGACACTGTCCACTTTTGCTCCCAGTTCGGTCCTGCCTCATTTCCTTGTTAAAACTTCCTTTTTTGAGCCACATGTTTCTCAGTTTTCCTGCATTTTTTGGGTCCCCTCCCTTCCTCCTCCCAACTCACCATGCCCAGATGTGACACTTATAATAAATTGCCATTTGTAATTTGGTGTACAGTCTTGTTGAAGCTTGCCTGGTCTTGGTGGACTTCATAAACAAATAATTTGAACTTATTATGACTTATTCTATATTTTGGCACATATAATGATACGTTTAAATTGCTGATGTGGGTTGATTGATGTTTAAATGCTCTGAAAAAAAAGCCTGTGTACGTTCGTACGAGTGCTCATGAGGGCTCCAATCACTAAAGGCCTATGTGTGAAATGCAAGGACCGCCACTGCGTTTACCTCTATGAGGCCAAACGCCTTCTGGAACTGATTTGAGTTTTCTTTGTATCACAGATACTTTCACTTTTCAAAAACATATAATACGCGCAAAAGATAGATATATTCTGTATGACATTTAAAGACGAAGCTTAAAATACACACAAAAAAAAATTGTACTGCCTGTTAAATTTAATTTGACCTCGTTTAAACTTTTCAGTGTTCTCTAACAATGACTTGGGAGATCACAATTGACAACAGGAGTAAATTTCCACACCTTTCTGTGTGACTCTTTTAGGGTTATTCAAATAATCCTAAAACTGTGATTACCAATATTATTACATACCGAGTACAATAAAAATTGTTGTAAGACAAAATAGTCATACATGCTTTTCACCGTAGAGAGATGAGCCATCTTGTGTCAGCTTTTCGAACTCAACCTAGTTCTTTGCATATTTTCAAACAATCATTATTGTGTAGGAATTCAATTTCATGAAGTAGATTAACATTGAACTTCACTGTAAATATCTCTGCCATCTCATGTCTGATATGATTCAAATCAACAGTATTAGGTAGTAGGCCCTGAAAGTTTGAAGACAATTAGAGATAAACATTTACGTTTCCTTTAAAATTCCTGAAAAAAATGCACTGTTTGATTTAATTGTTTAAAAAACGCTGACTGGTTGAGCAGTGAAAACACACATTTGTTTTTGTCCCACGAAACTTGTGCTGGCTGTCCTTTAAAATCAGTAGCATTTTTGAAATGTGCATAAAATTCCAGCATGAAACCACAACTGATGTTTGCTTACCGTCAGGCATCCCATGAGGCTTTGCTCAAAAGGTCGCTGGAAGGCCCGGGGATCTCCACACCAGTCAAGCAGCTCTGTGGCCGCCGAGTGGAAGTTGGCTGGGTTCTGTAAGTGCTGAACAAAGTCATAAAACCATCAGAAACAAAAGAAAGTGATCTGCCAGTGTTATATGACGGCTTTCTCACACCAACTCTAAAAACAGTTGGAACCAAAGAGGCTTTGCAGCCTTGCACTTGGCCTCCTCTTGATTCAAGGTCTCGTGTTTATGTGCGACCCTGTGGACCTTGACTGTGTCCGATGTATGCCCGCTTGGCGCTCGGCTGCATTGTGGGAAGATCACACCCTCAACCACAATCATGCCAGTGTTTCTTGTTCATGATTCTTGGCGAAGGCCAGCCCCAACCCCTATAGCCTGCATGAAGTGTTCCCCACATAAAATCCTACTTCCCTTCTCTTGTCTTCTCCAGAATGTGGAGCCTGAGCACCAAAAGCGTCCTGACTAGCTTGTGCCTGTGCATAAAGCAAACAACCTTGGTTCTGGCAGCCATGTGTGCACACTCTCGCCGGTGGGTGTGTGTTGTTTAAACTCTTTCAGTGTCTTTCAGTATTTCGCTCGGTTGTTCGCCGAGACCCTAAACAGTCAAGCCTTTTCATCCAGCTGTCTGAAGGCTACTCTAGCTGGCGGGACACAATAAGCAGTTTTAAAAATTGGGCTCACTTTCTTCGCAGCTCAGGAGGTTAATAGCTCGGAAACATCACAGAGCCTCAGTGAGATTGAGCCCACTTGAAAGTGTTTATTATGTTCATGTGGCGCTGGAGCGCCTTGTTTTGTGAGCTCCTGACAAGAAGGTAGAGGCATTGTCCTTCGGGGGCGGCAAGAGGTGAAGGCTCCTGAAAGGGTAGCTTTCTGTATTATTTGGGTAATAAAAGGGCCTCCCTGGAGCACCCGCCCACCTAGAAAATCTCTGCAAGCCTCCAGAGATATCATGAGCCTCGAGGAGGAAGGCCTTGAGTGACTCATCCTTTGTGATCCCCGCAGCTCCTGCACAAATTTGACTGGGAACAGAGAGATGCTCTAAAAGAGTGTGCTTATTATACATGAATGATATGAGCTGGCATCACCACTGCTTGATGGGAGGCGCATCAGCCTCTGGCACCGGAGGAATCCGAGCTAGCACAGCAGGGGCCTGTCTGCCTGCAAGCAAACTCACAGCTCCATTTGCCGCAACATGCTCGCCACTGCCGCTCTGCGTGACAACATGGGCTCCAGTGTGAAAGGGAGGGCAGTTACAAGGAAGAAAGGAGCTACTCTTGTTGCCGTTCCGGGTTGACTGAGGACAAGAATGGGAGGGGGAGGTAGCGATGGTGAGTGCATCGGTGCTGCTACAAATTCTGCAGACAAAGAGATGATGGACTGATTCCTACTGAGGCTTGCGACAGATCAGCCACCACACAATTCCTATCTGGGTGCAAAGCTAGTTCAGTGCAGAGTACACGTCAATGGTGGCTGGCTGGCTGGCTGGCTGGCTGGCTGTAGATGACTAGACCAGATTTTTGACTTGACTTTCAATATTTACCAATATGATTATGAGTATATATAATTGTCTCTTCCTATGTGTCCTGTAATTGATTGGTGACCACACAAGACCACATTGTAGTCCAGAATAAACTGAGCAGCTCCCTGTGACTCTAGTAAGCAGAGGAAAAATAGATGGATGAATGAAAAAAATAGATTGATGAAGGAGGCGTCTAGTAAAACACAGATCAATCATTTGCGGCATGGCAATTAAGCGTTGTTGTCTCATAGCAGAAGGTCATCAGTTCCAGTACAACATGTATGCCTGTGAAAGCCAATTTTTGTGGGCTATCTGAGTAGGTTTTCTTCAGGTCTCTAGTTTCCTTGTTCTTCACCAAAAACATGTTCCAGACAGCTTTCTTGGCCAAGGTGCTGACAAGACATCTGGAAATGGTTCCTCCAACCCTGGCTGGGACTAAGTTGCCACCCACTGCTCCTCAGGGATGAAAGAAAAATCAGACAATGGCAGTAAGCCAAAGATTACAAATATGTGCTTTGCTGTCTAGTAGTACACACTGATTATCACTATGAATGATTGTATACCTCTCAGTATTGGATGTAGTCGGTCTGCCTACCAGCGTTATGAGAAGTGAAACAAAAAGTGGATGGATAGTTGGTGATACGCTGGCAAATGGGCTATTAAGCACAATGAAAAGGTCACTAGTTTGATTCAAGAAGAATACTTTTCTCTACCACCAAAAACGAATTCCAAGATATCTTGGACTGACCCCAAGAGAAAAAACTGTAACTGCCCAATTCAGATGTCAACTAAGAGAATTACAAATTCCCACAAATGACATAAATCTGTTCCTATAAATAACTGGTGACCAGTTCAATGGGCAGTTTGTTTTTCCCCTAAAGTCAGCTGGATAGACTCCAGCTCCCGTTGGCTATGAATAGCATAAACGGTATTAAAAATGGATGGACAGATGATTGGCTGGAGAGAGTTGGATGCTCTATTGAGTCATCATAGCCATTCAGCCATGTTTCGCAACATAAAAGTCACTGGTTCCACCTAAGAGCCCTCTAAACAAGATCTGGAACTGGTGGCTGGTATACCAAGTGGAACACAGTTGCCATCAATTGCTTGTCAGGCAACTGTCAGTAAATACTGAGAAATCCATGGTTGTTTAAATGTAAACACTGATCATGTGAATTTGTTGTTCCACAGAGTCCATCCATCCATCCATCCATCCATCCATCCATCCATCCATCCATCCATCCGTCCATCCATCCATCTGTCCATCTATCCATCTGTCCATCCAACCATCCATTTTCTTAGCCGTTAATTCTCACTAGGGCCGCGGGTGTGTGGGAGCCTATCCCAAACATCCTAGAAAGTTGGATCAAGTTGACACAAATATTGAGTCGAATCTTTTTGGAGACATGATTGAATTATTTTTGACCAAAGAAAGACAAATGGACATGGAATTTGTCACATGCCAAAATATGCCATGTTTTATATATCGCAGTGGGATAGAAAACAACCTTACATTTCTTTATTTTGAAGTCTCACCAGGTTTGGCAGCGTGCTTAACTATCATGCAGTGCAGTAACGAGCAGTGCATTCTTTTTGCCAAAAATAACAGAAAAAGGAAAAAAAGATCCTGTGCTGTGCAATTTTGTGGCGTTTTGATCTCCCAAGATCTTTTCACACAAAATAAGGTCCCATTCCTAGTCATTACTTCTGGTCCTTTTTTCTATATTTTGTATTTATTAAAAAGCATGTTACATTCTCATGCTTGAGGTTTAACCTATTTACATAGGTAAGCCAAATGTTTGTGATTAATCGGTCCGCTTGATCAAGTTTGTTTAAACATGTACGAATAAAATACTAAATAAAAGCATCTATAATTTCATCTGATATCATATCAGATATAATGTGTTGGACGTGAAGTTGTATTGTAACATCACAATTTTAAAAGGATCACTCTTCAGTTCCTCTGTTGTGTCTGTTGTTTAATGTAATATTGTCTCACAATGTTTCCCACTGTAATGATGTAACACTGTTATTAAGAAGACTTTTCCAATACAAACTCTGGGGCCTGCTGTAAATGTGACAAATACCAAAGGACTTCCCCTCAAACCATTACAGCACCCTGCTGCAAATAAAGAGTGCATTCTGATGCAAAAACTCAGACTTGGGTGTCAATCCCACCAAAAAGGTGTCAGGGTGCTTGAGTCAAGGTTTAGGCAACTCCACGAGCACTGAGGGCAGGTACTCAAGGAGGCAGTGTGGAATATGCAAAAAGGCCAAACATTCATCCACCTGAGGCTTGGTGTCACATGTTGGGAGGACAGTATGGACACAACCACATCGCATAAACAAATAAGCCTATAACAAGCCAACCATTTAGCTCTTACTGACCAAAGTACACAGAGGTGCCAGCCCTGGGTCATGTCAAACTGCCAGTGTGAGGGTGTGTGAGAGTGTGCGTAGAAAGGAAAACCAAAAGCACAGGAACAGCATGTTAAGAGCAAGATACAAAAGGAAGATGAGATCAATAAAGGCCAAACCTGTTTGATGCACTGTAGCCTGTCATTAGTCTGCTGGATGTGCCGATCCATGGATGGTAGCGTGTTCATGTTGGCGCGTCTACCGGGACGCCATCAAACTTCAACCGATGATCTGCAAAACAAACAGGGAGATCCTGTTGCTGTCAAGTCAAAGGCATATGAATGGACACAAGTAGGGATTGGCCAATTATTTTACCTAATCGGCATTGAGTCTTTTTTTTTTTGTTGGGAGGGGGGGGGGGGGGGGGGGGGGGTCAATAATAGATCACGTTAAAATTGTTTTAACTTCAAGGTTCCCACTTGTTCAAATTTTCTGTTAATTTTATAAGAGATTCTGCCGACCCCGAGAGCATTGCATCTCTTATTTTTGAGTAAAATTAGATCTAATGTGACATTTTATAGGGCCCGTGTTATGGTCTGTTAAGCTTTCCACAGGTAAATTTATGCACATACATGTAAATGATGGAATCTTGCCATTGGTGCATTGGGAATTCAATTTCTTATAATAAAGGCATTTTAATGACATTAATATGAACTGGAGTTGCCAACGAAGTAAAAGAGGTTGTGTCAACCGAGCACACCTAGTAACATTCGCTCCTTTTATCAAAGTGGTTCCGTGGGTGAATAATTTACTACTGACATTGTTGTCCGGTAGTGTGTTCCAAACACTCATTTTCAAAACTTCCACATTTTATACAGTGAAGTTGTGCAACTAATGAATCAAACTTTACGTGGCCAACTCGGTGCAAAATCTCCCCTCCCCAGCCCCAGAATGAAATTGAAAGTAATAGATGTGAAAAATGTTTATATTGTATTTACGCTTATGCAGGCGGGAGGGGGGCAGTTTAAAGGCACTAGGAGCGTGTTCCCCCTCCTTGTGTCGTACCATGTAAACTTGACTGATATTAAAGAGGGAAGAAGATGATTTATATGGAAAGGAAGCTGGAGATAAGGAATACGAAGAAGGCTAAGCTAGGCTAGGCTACACTCACTATGGAATATGGCCGTAACAAGCTCTCATGTCACTCAAAGGTTAATATTATATTATCTTTATAATTATATTTTTTCTGATGTTATTTAATTGTATACATGTATATCGTATATTATATATAAAAAGCACTCACTATGCTATTTTGATACCAATTTTTAACATGTACATAACATTTTTATGTTTATACCTGGGGTTTTACACACATTTGCTATTTAACATAGGCTTGGATTGCCTGCCATTCGGCGAATTCACATACGATCCCAACCACCTAATGGATTAATCTTGTAAACCGGGGGCACACTGTAATTATGTTTACATAAATTGTAGCTATTGGTTTAATTAATAAAGTCTGCTGTTTTGTTACATTTACAGTTACAGCTTTGTATGGGTGTAATTTCAAGAAAAATATAATTAATGAGTAATTGAAAAAAATGCATCTACTGTAGGTAAAGTTTGCTCAAATCAAGCAAAACTGGCCTGGCATTTTAAAAGTATGAGAAAATTCAGAAAACAGTATACTTAAGCTACATTTTGGGAAAAAAAAAATCCAGATTTTTACTGGTGGTATGACTCAGTGGTAGTGCGGTTACCTACCCACCGAGAAAATATGGATTCAATCCCAACATCAATGTGATCCTGTCGAAGTGTCTTTGAGCAAGACACTAAACTACCACTTGCTCCTGATGTTGTGCCATTGGTCAGAAAATGAGTAGTCCATGTTAAGTGCTTTGTCTTGAATGGCTTGGCAAGAAAAAAAAAACCTTCCCCTAATGGCAGATTTTTTTCCTGCTGAAAACAAGAAAAATTGCCTAATTTCTTATAGATTTTTTTCTGTTATTTCGTCAGGCAGTTTTTGCAGTGCATAGATCACTATTGACTTACAAGCATGATGAAGGGAGCTCCCTGCACTTTATTTTATTTTATTATTGTTTTTTTTTAGAATTTTCTAACATATAGCACATAGTCTAAACTAAGAAAAAAAGATAAACAAACAAAAAACAACAACATTATGGAAATCTGAAAAAGTGTTCAACAAACTTACTTCAAGATATTTTAACGTTGAGAGTTATAGTTTATATTGTTATCATTATTGATTTTAATTTGACGCCAATATTTTTATTGAAAATGTTTCTCAGTTCCAAATGACTTGACTACTAATAAATGATACCAGTATTGGCCTTAACAAAAAAAACAAGACAAAAGTACTGGGAAACACTTCTACGCCCAGATGTATATACCACCAAATTGTTTGTAATTCCATGTACCTCCTTTCTGCTAATATTGTGCTATAGTGTAGCACATGCATTTATTCATTTGAAGTGGATGGCGCTAACTGACGCTCTATTAGACAGACACACACGATGAAAATATAATGTGCAGCGTAACGTTGTGCTAACAAAACAATTTTCCACCATAACAAACATAACACCAGAGAACATAATAAACATACTGTACATCATCTCCGTGATAATGAGGCACATCAGCTTTGAGTGCGGTTAAAAGAGCACCTCCCAGTCAAGCCCAGAAGACAACACCATTTTTATCCCCCCTCTGTCGAGCGCTCATTTGCTATGAGCAGCTCTGGAAAATGGGTTAAATCAGGATTAATAGGCATCGTGCTGCTTTGGTAGTGAGACCTCTGTCCTTTGCTATCCCAATGTGTTTATCTCACCACAGATTCCTCCACACAAAAAGTGAAACTACAGGTGGCGGCGGTGGATATGCAGAGCTATAGTAGGTATGAATTTGTGTGTGGTTCTAGAAAGCTGCTTGGTACTGATAAAGGCTCCCTCAAGACCCCCTGCGGTGGCAAACTGCGGATGCTCAGCCAGCAAAATGTTCCTGTACGGTGAGATGATCTTCCTGAAAAATTGCAAATGTGCACTCGCTCCCTCACGAGCATGTAAACATAATAGCTCCAGTGCTCCTCTTTGATTGTGTGTAAAGGTAAGACTTCAAAAGAGCACTTGCAGAAAGAATAAGAGTGTGTTACTAATCCTCTGAGCTTAGCGGAGTAGAATTACCCACACTGCATTTAGAATGTCTTAAACATTAAGGAGAATGTGGTCTAATGGAGGGAGGGAATGCTATTTTGTTCCCGCCATCTGTGAAAGGCAAAAATAAAATAATAAATCACCCCACATGGCCCAAACCTCACCCCCACTCAGACTTGACGCCCTGTGGCTTCGTTCTGCTGGCTCGCAATGTCCCGGACATCCAGTAGATGTCTCCCTATTCTGTGGCTGCTTTGGCTTCATTCACACATCACACTCAGGAGCAAGTAGAAGTCCAGGGGAGGGCTGCTTTAAGCCCTGACAAACGCTGCAAATCCCTCACAGTCAGTTGTGCTGCCCACTAAGGGCAAGTTTGAGCCTGCTGCCGGCCGCCTGCCTGACCTTGTGGCTATTGATTAACTACTCCTCTTCTTCTTCACTTGTCGCAACACATACATAGACACCAGAAGAGGAAAAAGACCAGTGGAGAGAGAACAGTGTTGACAGGGAAAAGGAACACATCCTTGCGGACAATATCAGATTTTTCACTTGTAAAATAAACAAATATATAAGACATAATGTGTGATACCGTGAACAGTAACTGGGCATAAATGAAGGAAAAAAAAATTAAACATGAAGAAAATTAAGATTTTGTGCATCGTGCGGGTGCAAGTGCGGGAGGAAGCTGGAGTGCCCGGAGAGAACCCTCGTGGTTTCGAGAAGAACATGTTAACTTCGGAAGGAAGGCTGGAGCCAGCTGGATTTTGAACTTAGGTCCCATGAAAGTGCCAACCACTGCCCCACCGAGCCGCCATTTTTGTAAGATGAAACATTGAAATACATTCACAGACGACTGGTGACCAAAAAGTACAGACAAAATTATGAAGCTGAAACCAAATGTACATGTCAGCAAAGCCAGAATTGTGTGCTGAAGTGCTACTCTGCTGGATAGAAATGGAGTATCAAATGGCTTTGGCAATTAAATGATGATCCGGGGAAGTGATTGTCTTCTTATTGTTAAAACAGCTTTAACAAATGTTTATTTGCAAAAAGCACTAAGGTGGCCAAGAAGTACATAGCAAGAAAATGGCAAAATCTTTCACAAATCGTTGTGAAAAGTGAACAATATCACTTATGAGATGGAAAAAAAAGTCTCTGAAATGGTTATATGATCTATACAAACTGTGCATTTGTCTGCAACACTAAACAGGGCAATAAGCAAAGAAAAACAAAAAAATACATTACCCTCAATTTGTTTGTTATGCATTTTTTTTTTCTAACATTTTATTTATTACTCCTCCTCCTCCCACAGGCTCACTTTCTATTCATGGTGGAAAAGACTAAGCTTGAAGAGCTTGTCCGGGGAAATTGCGCAAATGTCCAAAATCAATAAACAAGCGTTGCCTCAGCACCACACCCCATCACGCAATGTAGCCTAATGTGAGTTCCTCACCCCGCATGTTCACTTTGTAAATAGTCAGCAATAACAAACATGCTCGTCTGTCATGTCGTCAAGGTGGGTGAGGGGTTTCAAATAAGTTAACTGTTGTAAGAGCAAACCTGATGCGCTGTGCCCTCGTTTTCCTGAATTTTCACTCTATCTTAGATCTTTGTCTCCCAAACATCTTAATCAGCCACACTCAGCGGAGGTGTAAAATAAAGGATTACACATCCAATTATGCTGCGGCAGCAGAAGAGGAGGCCTGAGCGACCAAACACAAACAAATCTTGACGTTGGTGGAAGGCTCTACTTCTTTTTTGAGCAAATCGCAAAGGAGGCGATTGGTGAATGCGAAGCGCACGAACGTGAAAGTGCCAAAGATGCGCAAACACACAAGTTAATGATCAGCCGTGTCGCACTGTGTGAACACAGGTTGAGAGATTATTCCATTCCACGGTTGGGATCGAATTCGCGGGCAATCCAAACCTATGTTAATTAGCTAATGCGTGTAAAACCCCAGGTAAAAACATCAACATTGTATACACTGTGCACATTAAAAATTGGTATCAAAATAGTATAGTTATATATAATATACATTTATACAATTAAATAACATAATAAATAAAAAATGTATAGAGTAATCCCACGTTTATCGCAGGGGTTACGTTCCAAAAATAACGCAAAGTGTGCATAGCGCAAAGTGAAATCTGTGAAGTAGCCAGCTTTATTTTTTATTATTATTTTACAATGCAATACTAAACTATAGAATCAAACCAAAAATCAAAACCTGTTTTAAAGCCCCAAATTTGTTTCAAACTATCATTTTAATATAGTAATACAAAGTTGGAAACATTGCCACTCGTGTATTTCACAGTCCCAGCTATGCCTCTTCTTCCTGAACATTGTTATGAGGAAGTGTTTTTGCTCTTTCTTTTTCTGAGCAAGAAGATTTTTATAAACGGATATGCCCGGACATCGAATTAAGGTGAAGCCTCTTATATCATAACAATACACTTGAAATTTCAACTTATCGCAAAAGAAATCTAGGTAAAAGTCAGATTTCCAAAGCTGTGCATTTCTCCGTTGCTCTCTATGTAAGCACACAGACGTGTGTGTTTCCTCTCGGCACACCTACGAGTCACGTGATTGGCTCACAGAGACCAAGCTGTCAATCAATGTGCTTACTAGCACGTTTGTGTGTATGCTGAGTTTTGCGCACAGGAGAGACACAGGAGAGAAGAAAGCAAGCTATATAAGCTTTTGGATCCTCTTGCCTTGTAATAAATTGAAGTGAAAAACCAATACAGAACAGCGTCAATATTTTATTTCGAGACAACAGTAAAGCCCCACAATGTGCTGTAAAAAATATCCAAACTGTAAAAAAATCCGTGAAGCAGCGAACCCGTGAAAGATGAACCGCGATACAGCGAGGGATTACTGTAATGGATTTACAGTATTTACCTTTGAGTGAGGTGACGAGCTTGTTATGGCCAAATTCCCTAGTGAGGGTAGCGTAGCCTAGCCTCGCCTTCTACGTATTTCTTGATTATCTTCAGCTTCGTTTGAATATAAATCATCTTCTTACTTCTCTCTGTAACATCACTAGCAATCTTGGGACCCATGGCTAACCCATTCAAGTTTGAATTAAGCAGTAAAATGCACAATAAATACAATATTTTAAAGCACTCAGACGAGATCCAGTCTTCAGCATGCGGCTATTTTGACCGTGATGTTGACCAATAACAAACCAGCATTGTAGTGACGTAAGCAGTGACGTGTGTCATGTGTGTACAGTCACGCACGCACACTGACCGCCATGTTGGATGTGTCGTAAAGTGAAAAAAATGGCGTAAAGAGAGGGCAAAAAAAAAAAAAAACGCCACGGTTCACATCGTAAGGTGAAAAAAAGTAAGGCAGGGACGTCGTAAACCGGGGGTCCACTGTATATACAGTGCATATATATGGCCAATTATGTCATCCATGTATGTTTTTATGAAGTACAACAATACGGGTGTGCCAAAAAATGTATTCACATAAGAAACAGGAATCTCATTTACTACGATTTGACACTTTCACTACCGAATTTTTTTTTGAAGGGAAAAAAACAACTTATAGCATATGTTACTTGTTTATGAGTCTAGGATACTTGAAAAATGACTTTTTTTTTGTCCCATCAGTATTTTATAATAATAATAATAAAAAAAATGTGCTAGATAAGTAAAAATGATCACCAAACACCTACAATACACAATAATCAGTAAAATCTATAGTAACACATAAATATATCATGCATTATCAATACATTTTCGGAGTACTGGATGGTGAATTGAGGAGAAATAGTACAATACAAGCTACCTTGAGACCCCAAAAACGGAATCGCAATCAGATTCCCAGCCCATACAATAATATGGACTGCTATTTTTTTCTCATTAAAATACACATTATAAAATCTTTTTTTTTTTTTTTGGGTACAGATACAAGACAAAATCTTTTAGTTTGAATTCAGTGCGGTTTCACAATATGCACAGATATAAGCCAGTGTTCATTCAGGCTGTCAAGTGTAGAGGGCAGTGGTGAACAATAAGAGCTCATTTATAGAAGAAGAAGAAGTGTCAATGTGGCTCTGTGGACACAGCGGGGGATCTTTTCTCCATCCCCTCCTTGCCTTCGCTGACATGGCCACATGTCTCTCTCTTGCCTCCCGCAGACACTTTGTGCTTTTTGCTTTTCTATTCTATAGCCCTCAGACATCATTAGAGGTGCCCAGCACGTCGCTTCCTTCGCCACCTTCCATTTCCCTCTCTATCGTTTTCTTCTCTGCCGAGTCCCTCATATCTCCATCCTCCCTCGTCTCCCCATCCCGCTTCCTGGAGGCCCCCGCCATAACAGGAGGTGGAATAGATTCATTTGCTCTAATGTGGTTGGGGCTGCAGCGTGGCACGGCGCAGCGCCGAGCGACGCTTTTTTTCCCCGAATGCGTGCAGCCTCTGTGTCGGGCTGGCCGCCTGTGTGCACTTCATGTGTTTTCAAACAGGCCAATCAACGCCACTCAGCCCTCGTGCTTCCCCGCCTTGGGCCGCCCCTTGCTACAGTCTGTGAACACGCCATTATCTCAAGTGGAAAACTCCCATGGCCAGACAGCCACTCTTGTTGCGTTTATTTTCCCCACTCCATTTTCTGTTCTTCCCTCCTCACGGAGTTCTCAAGTTGTGGGAATGGGCAAAATAATCAATTAAAAAAATCAATGTTAAACATATTGTTGATTGAGTGGAATTGGTTATGGAGAAATTGGCTGGCTACATTTGGATGGAACCACCAGAGGTGCAGTTGAATCAACAACAGGTTTGTGGAGAAACATGCCAAAGAGTTATAATAAGTGCAGAAGTACCTTGATTTATAAGTTTGATTTAGTGTATCGCCAAACACTTTGTCAAACCATCGTAAACATAATTATACAATGAAAAACACTTCATTTCAGCTCCTCGATTTGAGCATTTACGTCTGCGGCACTGTTGTCTTTTCAAGTCAAATCAAAATAAATCCTGAAAATAAATATGATTTAAAAAAATTGAAATCAAAATAAATGATAAATTGTGTTCATTCTACATCATAAAAAAACTACAAAAACCCAGAGGGAGCCTTTGAATAAGTACTGTTTCAAGAGACAAACATTTTAACAATAAAATTTACATGACACACGCCTCTTGTAATTTAAGGTTATTGTCTCGTAGTGGGAACAGGTTGTTGCACACACATACCATTCAGAGTACTCACAAATCATCTTGGAAATACATGTTTAATTACTTCCATGTTTGACTGAAATATGCTTGTGCACCCTACCCAGGTTGGGAAACACTGCAGCTAGATAGTTAGTTATCCAACAAAAGAGGTTGTATGTGGGTTGTAATTTAAAAACGAAACGTGTTGTATTTTCCTGTTTTCTGAAAATATTATAAAATGACTTTAAAGGTGCAATGAGTAATCAGTTAATCAACAACTAAATGTAATAAAATTCATCAATAATTTTGTGGCATTATCGATTGATTTGTCCAATTCTCCAGAATTTCAGCCACTCGAGAATGAATATTCTCTGATTTCTTTAGTCCTCTATGAAGGCAGACTGAATGTCATTGTGTTCAATCAAACATATTTTCAAACATCTGCCTTTATAGCAAGTAAAACTCATGATTTAATGCCATGACATTTTTTTGGACCAAACCATGATTACAAAAAAGTGTTTATTTTCTGCACTGGCAATTTGAGAAAACGTCTTGTTTTTGAACAAAGGCTGAAAACTTTTCAAAAAATCTGATGAATTCATTGCAACATGAGTACATGATAATTCACAGCTTGATTATTCAAATCATTGTTTGTTGAAGCCCAGATATGACAGTTATGCTATTTGTCTAAATATTATGCAGAAGTATTTGTGAACTACAAGCACACCTTACTCACATTTTTCTCCGATTTCAAATTTTAATTCAGTGAACACCACCTAATTCTTCTCAACACAAGTTTTCTTGTGACCCTTGATTAGAAAAATGAAAATCGGATCTACTTCTCCACATATACCAAGCACAAAAAAACAACAACAACAGATATTTATACTTTCACCAGAAAGTATCGAGCTAATAAATACCAAGACAAACAAATCCAAATCTGGCACTCAGGTGGATTGTACAGCATGTGCGAATTTTGCCATTTGAGCCAAAATGGAACTAGTAATTTACTAAACAACACATGGGGGGCAAGAAAGAAAAATAAAAAAAAACGACTCTGCAATGGTGTTCCACCCCAGAATCCAAAATGACACTGCGAGGTGCCCAAGCCAGAAAGTAGCCAGCAAAATACAGACCAACAGATAAACACAAATTAACAGACGAGCCTGGTGTCATCATGTTATGACGTTCAAAGAAAAGCTTCTAATCCCCACTCCCTTACAAACTAGCTAATAGTCACATGGCTCCCTTAGGCCTTAATAAAAGATGTTGTCACAGCCGCCAGCCTTGATATAAATGTGCAATGGTGCTGTTTGTTGATCTTGTGTTTTAATGTGACAAGCGGCGGAGCAGCGGGCGGCCATGCCCCTTGAGCAGCTGTGATGCGGGCGACATGCGAGCTGTTACGCTCGCTTCTATAAATATGGCACTTCAACTGTACAGTGTTGCAGGTATGCGCCACAGGATCCCTCCCCACAACTTGATTAGTCCACGAAGTGCCCCCTCTGTTGGCGCACATTGTCACTATAGCAAGATCATCGGGGGCTATTGTAGGATAATATCGTACGTGGTTAAGCAGAATGGTTTCATTAAACATAGTCAATAAAATCTTACATAACATATAATTGAACTATGCTGTCATCATGAACAAACTAACTTATCAATTACTACCAATAGATTGATTTTGATGAACTGCTTACTGAAAATGCTAACATGCACTTCCTTCAGTTTGTGTGCTAGCTCCCACATGCTTTCTCTTACTCGCCTCTTAAAGCGGGCACACACCACAACAGACCAGTAGATTTGTATTAATTCCTTTTGAAAACATTAGATCACAGGTGTCAAACTCAAGACCCGGGGGCCAGATCCGGCCTGCCACACCATTTTATTTTATGTAAGTTTCTGACTAAAATACCAAACTTACAAGTTGTCTTCAACTTTTTTCAATCCAATCCAATCCAACTTTATTTGTTAAGCACTTTGAAACAACCACAGCTGACCAAAGTGCTGTACAGAAAAATAAAAACATGATAAAAACAGCTCAAAGACATAAACGCTAAATCTGATAAGACAAATGAGTAAGGGTCAAAAATAGAATAAAATGAAGGATAAAAAGAATAACATAGCGAATATAAAATGATAGGGATAAAAGAATAAAGGAATAAAATAAAATAAAAGTAAAATCCACTGTCTTACTAAGTGTTAAACGCCAAGGAGAAGAGGTGGGTTTTGACAAGGGATTTAAAAATGTGCTGAGGCAGGATGTTCCAAAGTTTTGGGGCTGCAACAGCAAAGGCACGGAACCCTCTGAGCTTCCGCTCAGTTTGCGGCTCTCTCAGGGGCAGCTGATCAGCTGAGCTGAGATAGCGAGCAGGTGTGTAGGGGTGCAGAAGCTCTCGTTTGAACAGTTTTGGCTGGCCTCTGATTTCAAATCTACGTACATGTGTTAGAGACACATTTCAAATTTATTTGACTTGATAGTCATTCCGGCCCTTGGACAGAAACTATACCTACAATGTGGCCCATGATAAAAAGGAGTTTGACATCCCTGCTTTGGATTGGTATGATTTTACACTTATCTTTTGACCAAAAATGATGGTTACTGGGGGGATTACCACAGGGGAAAGGCTTTGTTTTTGCCATATGAAGCATAATGGCCATCAAATAAGGATTGTGGCATTATGTTTTTCAGGCACTATTTTATTAATTTTTTTCTGTTCTAGACTAATCTGTCACTTCTGTAAAAGATGTAAAAAAATGTAAAAAGGATAACCTTTTAGCAATTTTTATGCAATTTTTATGGGTAATAATCTTACTTGTAGTCGGCACTGCGAGTGAGGCGGTGCGGAGGTTTTTGACTTTCCTGGTGGGAGGCTTTGCAAAATATAGTTTGAATGAATGCATGAGTATGGCTTCAGTGTTTCAACAATGCACACCTGCATGTTGTCTGAAGTGTTTGTAAAAGGTGAGCAAAAAAAACTGGGTTTGATAAATATCAACTAGATAGATAGATAGATAGATAGATAGATAGATAGATAGATAGATAGATAGATAGATAGATAGATAGATAGATAGATAGATAGATAGATAGATAGATAGATAGATAGATAGATAGATAGATATACTCTATTCATCCAGGCTACCATTTTATCCAAGACACCAAAGGCTCGGTTTCTATCGTTTGAGATGCTAAAGGAAATGCGTATGCGTGTGTGTTAGTGCATGTGTCCAGTGTGCATATCTATTATCACCACAGTAGGTCATCACAGAGAGGAGATGATAGGAGCATGTGATTGACAGTGCAGTCTGACATGCTTGTGTAAAACGAACCGTATGGCCAGTTAGTGTGTGTGCACATACTCGCGCACACTCACACATATGTGACTGCCAAACGGGTAAACTGACAAATTCCATGTCCTTCGGTTGCAGCAGCAAAGCGCTGACCCAAATGCAATTAAACAACATCCAGTGGGGTGAGTGAGTGTAACACAGAACACACACACACGGCAGTGTGTCATGTGTGGAAAGAGAAACATAGCCACAGAGGGTGGAGGGTGGGTGGGGGCAGAGCGTGAGACTTGACAAAGAGCGAGTGTGGTTCAATGTGCTCAGTAAGCCATGAAATGGTATTGGTGCCATAACAGGGGAGGGGCGTAAATACATCTGTGATGTGCATTCGCCCATGCCACCATATGTCTTATATAGGTTCATGTTCAAATTTCATTTAGTTCTTGCTTTGACATTATAATCCCAAAATTAAATGGTTAGGCATAGAAAATCTGTGTGTGTGTGTGTATATATATATATATATATATATATATATATATATATATATATATATATGTATATATATATATATATATATATATATATATATATATATATATATATATATATATGTATATATATATATATATATATATATATATATATATATATATATATATATATATATATATACAGTGGGCCCCCGGGTTACGAACTTAATCCGTTCAGCGGCTACGCTCGTATCTCGAATTGCTCGTATAGCGGGCAATCCAAACCCATGTTAATTCGTGAGTGCGTGCAACGCGCGCAGAAGCCTTAGGTAAAATCATCACGCTGTATACATAAATTAATATTAAGTGACATAATCTACTGTACAGTTGCATTAAATAACAAATACAAAGGATAAATGACTTTTACCTTTGGAAAGACGTGACTTGTGCTGAGATAAGCAGAGATGAGCAGAGATGAATGCTCTAAGTCAATACGGTAAATCAGATATGCTATTGGTCTTACAGTGTCAAAGTAACTTTTTCAGTCAGGGTTTTCTCTACTTCCTTCCATCCCAACCAGCTGTGCCATCAAGCTAGATAAAGGCGTTCGGCCAATAGCATATCGGCACTTCTGTGATTGACGTGTGACACCGGCCAATAGCATCTCCGTGAGTGAGACCGGGTGACCTTAATCGACCAATAGCATATTGGCGTCTCCTTGACTGACTGATAATTATTTGCACTTTTTTTTAAACGGTTGGAATGTATTGACATCTTATTGATTAAAACACATTTAAATCTGTGACGATTTTTTGTCCTGCAATCGGCACACTTAATTTCATGTCAACTGTTTTTCCCGACGTGAATTGAGCACGGTGGAAGCGGAGAGGTGGTTGTGTGTGTTGCATTTACTAGGCAGCACACTTATGGCTTGTTCGAGCGTCAGTTCACCTTTGGTTACAACTCACAAAATTGCAACAATGACGCTGTCCCAATGCATATCGGGAGATCGCCGACTAACCTGACATGCAATCTTGTCTAGCAACCATTATATGGCGCTGTATCATCACCCGTAATAGGGTGCAGAGATTAACCTCTTGAGTTAATACGGCAACGCATATAGGCTATTGGTCTTACAGTGTTACAGTAACTCTTTCAGTCATGGTGCAAATCACGGAGATACTAAAACATCATCCTCTTATTTCTTCCTTTACCGCTGCTAGTAATTTTAGAAGCTATGTCTAACAGATAAAGTTTGCAAAGTCTTCAAAACATTCCGTTTTTCACTCATTTTGTCTACTTCCTTCCATCCTGTCCCATCAAGCTAGATAAAGGCGTTCGGCCAATAGCATATCGGCATTTCTGTGATTGACGTGTGACGCCGGCCAATAGCATCTCCGTGAGTGAGACCGGGTGACCTTAATCGACCAATAGCATATTGGCGTCTCCTTGACTGACTGATAATTATTCGCACTTTTTTTTAAACGGTTGGAATGTATTGACAATTAATTAAAAAAAAAACCACACATTTAAACCAATGACAATTCTTTGTCCTGCAATCGGCACATTTAATTTCATGTCAGCTGTTTTTCCCTTTAGCTGTACAAACACTACACTTAAATGGTAATATATTTAGACACCGTGAGTGAGACAGTCAGTGTGAGATTGTAAGACCAATAGCGTTCACGTTACCGCCATAAGTATCTATTAATGATTGTAGATGACGCAACTGCTGAATATATTGACGCAGTTAGGCGAGAACATTTCTACATACTCAATGGTTGGTTTGACGGAATGCTCGCAAGACGAGAGGTTTGCTCGTAAGCGGAGGACAAAATTCTCCCTGATCCACGCTCGTAAGGCGGAATGTTCGCAAATCAGGATGCTCGTAAGCAGGGGGCTGACTGTATATATATATATATATATATATATATATATATATATATATATATATATATATATATATATATATATATATATATACATATATATATACGTATATATATATATATACGTATATATATATGTATATATACGTATATATATATATATATACGTATATATATATATACGTATATATATATATATATATATATATATATATACGTATATATATATATATATATATATATATATATATATATACGTATATATATATATATATATATATACGTATATATATATATATACGTATATATATATATATATATATATATACGTATATATATATATATATATACGTATATATATATATGAATGTAAAGTGAAACTTTAGTTAAAAAAAAATCAAGCTATTCTCTCCATTCTCAGACATCAGGGGTGCGTCTGCTGAATTTAATGAAACCGCAACTTTAAACTATAAGTTGTCATGCATAATAACATGTCTTTGACCAGAAAAAAATGAAATTAACTTTGTCTTGTGTGTGAAAAAATAACCACTGGTAAAAAAAAAAAAAGAACCACTTCAACATACGTCAGGCTCACACAAAATGTTATCAACAATGGAGCGAGAGCAAAACGGTGCTCGAACGTTTCCCCAATCACACTTTCCACTTATTGGCTTTCACAGCTGGCTTACTATTTCCCTCACCTCACTCTTTGTGATGTCCGCACACTTATGGCCATCAATGAGATGATCTAAAGCTGCCTTGGCAGCGGACTATGCTGAGCAAAGTTGCTTTGGATCAAATGATTCTGACCCTGACCGTCGTAAATTAATCCATGATTGGTCGTCACCGAAGCAACTGTGCTGTCATTTTCAGACAACAGCAAAATGACCATTCCCTGAGATGCTGGTTAATTGAGACCATACAAATTCAATATTCTTTAGAATATAGTGTTTATTCAGGGCGAAACTGAATTTTTTGTACAAGTCAAGTTTTTTTCCCCTCCTTTGGAACCCCCATATTAGGGGGGGTCGATTTATAACTGCTTAACTCAAAACAGACCATTTTTTTTTCCACATATCTGTGTTTGAATAACATTAATTAAAATGTGAAATGAGTAACATCATGTCATTTACAAGGCTTAAAATGATTACCGGTGTATATATACCTCTAATTCAAAATAGTATGCATCCGTTTTAGATGTTTGCACAGGACATCGCAAAACCGCACTTTTATCAAGTGTCATCTAATTGCCTCTTTGTTGTCAACAACGAGGCTGCGTGGTTCATTTTTTTGGTGGCCTTTGACGCACTATGAAAACGAAAAGATCGCTTGACTTGTCTCCTTCAGCCCTTAAACGTGTGCTTGAATAAGCCGGCATGGATGTCGGCGGGTTGGGAGAGAAACAGCAAAGGTCAGCCTTCCACACTCTGATCTCCGTCTTCACTTGGGTGATGAACATCACAAGTAAGATGATCAGCAAATCATCTCCATTTCTGGAGACCTGCATTTCAAGGAAAATGGATGGGTCTGAAGACTACAGTGGAAGAGTAACGAGGATGTTTGGACAATTGACGAGGAGATAGGCGAGGACATCCATGTCTGAAATGGTAGGAGTTATTGGGCGTGTCAGAGAGGACTTTTAGGGCTTTCATTTTCATAATTCAAATTCATATTCAGCTGCGTCACAAACAATAAAGCATTGAAACTTCAAATCATTTTATTGTTGCAACATTAGTTTCAGCTTTTGCGTCAAAGCACATTGCCTCGCATTTATTTCGCATTTTATAACCGCAAAAGTATGTTATTCGATATACGATGATGAAATGTGTCTAAAAATAGCGTAATTTCATCATTTTAATAACACACACCATATTTTTTTAATTGAATAGCCATGAACTGTTGGTGTAACCACTAAAGTCAGGGGTAAACTTATAATCAATCACATTATTGTAAAATTCACCCAAATTGAAGAAAAAAAAGGGGGGGTGGGGGGTCGACTTATGCATGAGGTTGACTTGTACTCAGAGAAGAACGGTAATTTCCTGCTTAAAGCCTGAGTGAGGAAACATGTATCTGTGACTCAGAAGTCAAAGTTAATGCACCCCCTAAAGGAGGTGAACATGAGTTCAAGGACGCTGGGACAAAATGTGTGGTGTGGATCGGCAGCAAGTAGGGGAAAAAAATCCCAAACAAATCATATTTTCAATCCTCTGACATGGTGAAAGAGTTTAATAAGCTTTGAGATGGTGAGACCTTCATGTGTGGCTAGAGGGGGACACGATGCGCTCATTCATCTTACTGCTGACGCAAATGTACGTGTGTTTGTTTGTTTCAGCATGAGGGCATGGGTAGCTAAGACTACAAAAATATGTGCTCGTTGTGAAAATTAAACTGTCTAATGGTTCACAAATGGAGTCGCGCAATGAGCGAGTGTGTTTACATGCGATCTCACCATTTGTTAGAGAAATTCCCCCCAAAACCACTCCTAGTTAACACTGAATCCTAAAATGTCAACATGATACTTGGCAAAACATGCGGAAACAAGAACACAACAGCCAACAATAAGTGTATTTACCTTTTTTTGTTTTGTCTTACACCTGTGGCTGCTATGTTTAATCAAGTGACTTTTAAAGGGAGCTATTTTTATGTATTAACTCATCCAATCCCAGCCATTTTTGAAAAGAAACCCCCTTCTGTACCAGCCATTTTAGACAATTTTGGTTAATCTTTGAAGGCACACAGAATATTGGGTTCCATGGCTATTTTACCTTTTTTCATTCATGAGTAATAATGCAGTATAACATACCAAATTTCAACAATTTCTCCTTATTCTTATCTCCATATTTTTTTTGTGACAGCTCAAACATATAATCAACAATAGCGCAACATTTGTGACACATTTTTTTTTAAATATCAAAATTTGATTTATTTTCAAAAAGAACTCCAATATGGAACTGAACTCTGCACTTGGAACTGAAGAACACCAATAGGGAACTGAACTCTGCACTTGGAACTGAATTATGTGAATTTGTGACTTTTGTAGTTTCTGCTGATAAATGCTTGGCACTGTTTTTTTGGGATGGCCCAATTGAGGTTTGGTACTTCTGAGCAAGAAATCATGTGAAATTAAACACAACCCAATACAACAACAAAGAACAAAAAGCAACATTTTTGAAACATCTTTAGTTTCTATGTTATGACTGTACATGAGTGAAAGAGTCTGTCATAGTGTCATGACAGAATTAGCCAAATTTCTGCAGGACAGGTTTGTTTATCTTTTTGATTTTTAATTATTTGTACATAAAAAAGTAGTTTGATGTAATGTATGGAAGGATGGATCATTTCAATGTGATGTATTACCAACACTATTAGTCAAGCTACCACCATAGCAGCTATGGCTAATGTGAGCTTATTTACAGTACAGTGAGCCCCCGGTTTACGAGCTCCCTGTTTTACGAATTTTTCATCTTACGAACGTGGACCGCGGCGTTTTTTGTCCCCCTCTTACGCACAAACCTTTCGAACAATCCAACATGCCGGTCAGTGTGTCCGCACTGCATCTTTTTCGCTTTGCTGCATTAACAAAAATAACTATTCTCGCATGTCACGGAAATGCAGATATGCTATTGGTCTTATAAGGTCACAGTCACGGGCTCAGTCACGGAGATGCCGATATGCTATTGGTCGATTAAGGTGACAGTCACGGTCTCAGTCACGGAGATGCCAATATGCTATTGGTTGATTAAGGTCAGTCACGGTCTCAGTCATGGAGATGCGGATATGCTATTGGCCGAATGCCTTCATCTAGCTTGATGGCACAGCTGGTCAGTGTGTTGTGAAGACTTTGCAAACTTTATGTGTTAGACATGGCTTCTAAAATGGCAAGTGGCGGTAAAGGAAGAAGTAAGAGGATGATGACAACAGAAACGAAGCAGGAGATAGTAAAAAAAATATGAAGGAGGCGCACGCATAGTTAACCTTGCTCGTGAGTATGGCCGTAACCGCTTGGCAATCTTCTAAGGGCAAGACTTTCCTTGCTAGGGGACGGACCTCGGTCAACAACAGAATGGAGAGGCTTCTTCTATTATGGATTAAAGAGAAGGAAATCGCCGGTGATATGTTCTCGTTTAAGAAAAAAAATAATAAATTCTGTGGGTTCGTCTCTGCTCCCCTCCGACTCCACCCACCACTAGCACAAGTCACGTCGCCCCAAAGGTAAATGTCATTTTTCCTTTGTATATTTATGTTATTTAATTTAACTGTACAGTAGATTATGTTACTCATTTTTAATATGTGTATAAAGTCGTGATGTTTTTACCTAAGGTTTTTGCACGCGTTGCACGCATTCACGAATTAACATAGGTTTGGATTGCCCGTCGTACGAGCAATTCGAGTTACGAGCATAGCCGCTGAACGGATTAAGTTCGTAACACGGGGGCCCACTGTACTATTGTTAGTTCTATATTGCTTCCGCTGCTATTTTGAAAAGCTCTATCATCCCAATTTTGCATTTTGATAATCGTGTGACATTATTAATGGCTGTGCTTGAGAACTGCACTCACGCACGTTAACGGGGGGGGGGGGGGGGGGGTTACGTAATCTTGTAGCTTTACTGTTTTAAATACCACGTTTTGTTAAAATGCTACTTCAAAAATTTTCTGGATGGTTGAACAAGGCTATTTGATGGCGACACTTTGATTCTGGAAATGACATTTTCATTACTTCCTACAAAAGAGTTTCTTTTTTATTCTATTCAATAATATAGCTCTTTGTTTTGAATGTCATTGTAGGAGAATTCTCAAGCCCCGCGGACAAACTGCTTGGAGTTTTTTCAATAGAGCTTGCACTGAAGGTATTGTGTATCTGAGGCAGTACAGGACAACAGATAAATAGATGGCGAGAGAGAGCAAAAAAATAAATAAATAATCCACTCACAACACATTACATGTAGTGGGAGGCCAGCCAGGGGGAACATTCAGGGGGACATAGGAGGGGAAATGGCTGCAGAGTAGGAGAAAGGGGCGGCAAGAGGTCGTCCCTGGGTAATTTGTTCTGGTCTTCTTCCAGAGCAGACACACAAGGAGCAGGTAAACCAATTACAGGGTGACATGAATCACTGAGAGCCACCAGCAGGCCCCACAACACTACAGAGCGCCTCACCACACTGGCTGATTGTACCCAGCTAAAAATTCACCAGTTGGTCACTTGTGAGTCTCCTGCGACCCTCGGCTTACTGACTGCTTTCTTCCCCTGTTTGTAACTGCATTTCATTTATCTTGGTGTATTTGTGTGTCTTCTGTGTGCTGAGTGCTCATTCTCTAAGATGTTCCATGTAAATATTAGGGATGTGTGATACTACTTTCTTTTTCGACTGTTATCAGTACAATTACTCAAGTAGTAGCCAATAACAATACCACTAGTGTGTGTCTTTGATACACAAAAAGTTCCTTAAAAACAATGGCAGTTCATTTTTAAGTATGACCTATCTCTTCCAATATAGCATTTCCTTTAAAATTTCACAAAATTAATAGCAATTTTCTGTTCTTTTAAAGTGTAATTTCTAGTTTGTGAAAAAAAGTCAATTGTTCCAAGAGAGCTGGTGATACTAGTGTTCATCGCGAGTACTGGTATCTTATAATAATGCCAGGTGCCCATGCTTGCCCATCCCTAATTGATATAGAAGAAATGTTAATAGATGTATTTAAAATAAATGAAAAACAAAAAATAACTCAGGATAAAATGTAATGGTCATGTGAACTGGGAATTCATGGGAGCAGAGACGAACCGGCAGATTTTTTTTTTTTCTTAAACACAGACTTTTTTCAAAGGAGATCTTTTTTTAAACAATGACTTTTTTTGTTTAAACGTGAACTTTTTAAAACGAGAACTTATTTTTAAACGAGAACATATCACCGGCGATTTCCTTCTCTTTAATCCATAATAGAAGAAACCTCTCCATTTTGTTGTTGACCGAGGTCCACCCCCTGGCAAGGAAAGTCATGCCATTAGAAGACTTGCTTGCTTAAATAGCTTCCTTGTTCTTGAGAATTGTACCGATTGTCGAGCGGTTACGGCCATACTCACTAGCAAGGTTAACCATGCGTGCGCCTCCTTCGTATTTTTTTTATTATCTCCTGCTTCATTTCTATTGTCACCATCCTCTTACTTCTTCCTTTACCGCCACTTGTAAATTTAGAAGCCATGTCTAACAGATAAAAGCTTGCAAAGTTTGCACAACACACCGACCAGCTTGTGCCATATAGCAAGATGAGGGAGTTCGGCCAATAGCATATCGGCATTTCTGTGATTGATGTGACACCGGCCAATAGCATATCGGCATCTCCGTGACATGTGAGAAAAGTTGTTTTTGTCGATGCAGCAAAGTGAAAAAAAATAGTGCAGACACACTGACCAGCATGTTGGATGGTTTGTAAGACGAATGGTTTGTGCGTAAGAGGGGGACAAAAAAACGCCGCGGTCCACGTCGTAACATGAAAAATACGTAAGAGGGGGTTCGTTAACCGGGGTCCCACTGTAATTAAAAAATTCAAAATAACATGAAAAATGAACTGAAAAAAGACAATTGTAAATACAAAAAAAACTTGTAAGTGGGAAATAAATCTGTAACTGGACGTCCAGAGGTTCGTCCTCAACGACAGTACCAGCTTTAAGGTCATTTACCGATACGCCTTTTTGCTGGAGTTTTGCTGCGCAGAGACCACTCGCTACGCCTTAGACAAGCCGGAAACAACTCGTAAATAAACAATTGTCCGTGGCGGGGGTGCAACGTCCCTTTCTTCTACTCCTCCAGTTGATGCTAAACTGACAGGAGCATGGTAAATATCTGCAGCAGAACGGTAAAGAGAATACATTTGACAAGAGTGGATTAGATATCACACTCGGCTCTATTTGAGAGGGCATTATTGCTTGTACATTCAGGAGGGGTAAACATTTGACCAAGGGCCTAACAATGCTTCTGAGAAATTGATGAATAAAGACAGCGGCAGGCAGGATTGTAGCGATGTGGTGCCTACCTGCCACTTGTGTGTGTTTGCCAAAGCAACACGAATGCTCATTGAGCAAATGCAACGCCGGCGAGATGCGGCGGGCTGACATTAGCTGTGTTAATTGTACCATCTTACTGCCCCATAACATTCATCAGATGCTTTTTCGTTTAACCTTGCCCTTGGATTTATGTTTGTAAAATGTCAGGTAGTTGCCAAATCAATTGTATTTCAGAAAAATGTTGGTGAAATTTGAGTAATTTACAAATCTGATTTGGCATGAGTTTCAAGATTAGCCAAGACTTTGCCATGTTTTTTTTTTTTTTCAGTCAACAATGAATAGTTTAAGGACACTTATCTGCCAAATAGCAAAGCAGCATTTGCAGGAGTAGCATTTGCAAGTAGTTCTGGCCTGCCATATTTATTGTATGTGGTCCTCAGGTGAATTATGATTTATGATTTCATGAGGCTCAAATACCAACATTACAAATTGTCCTAATGTTTAAAGTCCAAATGAAGATATTGCAAAAAAAAAAAAAAAAAGCCAATCTCTTTTAAATTTGTTGTGTATGTAAAATATGAAGTGGAAAAAAAACCCAAAACAAAACAAAACACATAACTAATGTGGCTCCGGAGTCAGGACAAAATTAGATCGAAACCATTGATGTAAATGACAGTTGTATACGCAAACAGGTCAACACAACACTTAGGATTTATGCACATGAAGCATTTGTCAGAAAAAAAGATCAATGACTATGTTTTGTGGCATGCTGGTTTTAGCATTGAATGATTTTTACAAGTTTGTTTAAATGATTTTACCAAAATGTTCAAACGACTGGCCCTCTGTTTAAATGACTTTTGTTTATACGGTGACATACAGTAACCCTGTCAAAAATATTAAAACCCCATGCTGTTCCACGTACCTGCACATAGCTATATGTTTGAACAATAAAAACCATAATTTTAAAAGTCTATAATAACTGAAATGTATCCCTCTGGGTTGTGATGCAACTTTTCCACATTGCAACAAAGAAGCATTCTAAAGTGGTAAAGTTCCAGTTTACATAACAGCTATCGCATTTGACTTAAACTCTAAAACTAAAACTACCGTGGGGCTTGGTCTCATGAAGCTTTATGTAAACAACACAAGGAGCAGAATAAGCAGGTTCAAGTCAATGTGTGTGACGGGAATATTGCGCCTCATCCAAACACATGAAATCACTAGACTGAGCAGCAATGGCCGGTCCCAAATGGTTTTTGAACAGGCTATTACAAGCATATGCCAGCCAAATGACAATCTCGCTCGAGCGGGATCCCACTCTGATTGCCTCGCTCATGTGAGCCCGCGCTTGAGGGGCCCACTGCGGGGCAGAAGGAGCGGACGGGCTGAGGCCTGGCTCCACGTTCAGCGAGCCTCGCCAGGACCTTGCTCAGCCCAAGGATGGGTGCGCTGCGTTGCAGGACTGCCAGGTGACGGCAGCTCATGAACATAAGCGCATGAGCACTCGCAAACCTACAGCAACACTTAAGTGGAGGAAAACAAGGAAACCAATAAGTGCCTTGAATGTGGACCTTTTATCTTTGCGTTGTTAGTTAAAATGCCAACATAGCAATATATGGAGCCAGGGTGCACATGATATTTTGAAATGCAATTGTTTATAGAAAGGAATCTTTTTAAAAACACTTTCAAATAAGCGGTCGACTGCATAGATATCAACACATAGCTTCTTCATTCTGAGCGGCCGCACTGTTGAGAAAGTCCAGCAATTGTCTTACAACCCTGATTAAAAAACGATGCATCACTTGTATGGTAGCTGCATGTGTGGTGTTGGTAAAAAAAATAAAATAAAAATAAATAAAACTGAAAATTGCTAAAGCTTGCTTGGTGAACGAACTCAACAACACATCGCCTCCCAGGACCTGATTAGCTGCCTAACAACATCCCGGACATAAATAAAAAGGCCAAAAGGCCCCTTAATTGCACATCGAACATGCCCGAGATAACATACACGAATTGAGCAGCTAACTAATGCCTGCATAAATGTAGCAGTAATGACAAGTTCACAACATTCACAACGATAATGATGAGGCGACACATAAAATACCCAGCTAATTTTGCTTCTAGCATATGTTTTCATTATAATACTAATATTTCTACTGGTTAAAAATATTTTTTGGAGTAACTCATAGTATAGTTAAAAAAAAGTAAAAAGTTAATTAAATTAAAAAACAGATGTTTCTATTAATCAGTCGAGAATTGTTTGAGTCGGAAGTGGAAGGAATAACCCATATTGGAACAGGAATTGTCACAGTTCAAATGATGCTCAACCATACCCTATATGGGAAGTGCTGCAGTAGATCATATCTTAATTATTATTGTTATTTAGTTAACGATGTTGCTTTGCATCTAGATAAGTAGATACAGTTTTCTGCTATGAATTTAAGAAATGAAAATTTGAGAATATAAACAAGACAAAATGTGACTGTCATATTACTGTATAAAAAAAAAAAAACTTGATTCAAGCCGCTGTGATAAACCTAAAATGAAAATGCTCCACAAAATTAGAAAGTTGCTCCTTGAATAGCAAAATCGCAAAAAATATATATATATATATAAATAAATAATTCAAGCCTTGCAAAATCTACTAAACCTAATGCAATGAAGAATCCATTCATTTTGGCACCAATTAATTCCCCAAATACATCTTCGAAATTACCAGTGGCAAATTCAATGAAATTCAGCCAATGCCGTATGTAGAAGTTGCTCTGTTTCATGCTGCTAATCCAAATAAGGATTTATTTTGGATGTCTTCTCTCCATCACACCGATTGCTTTTTCTTTCCACATTCCATCCCATTACTTCCTTGTTTTCCTCCCTCCATCTCGCTATTGTCTCACGTCCATCTCCACCCTCTTCATCTTCAGTCCCTTCTCTCTGCTCTTTCCACTACCCCCACTGCATGTTCCCTCCCTTTCTCCCGCTTTCTCTCCATTCCTCTGGCCCCAAAACCAGCCCCTCGGCTGCCCGCTTGCGCTCAGATGGCTGTTACCATGACAACCCCCTTCTTTCAGCTCTGGCAAAAAAAAAAAATAAAAAATAATGAAGACAATGTGTTTTCCATTTAGATGAGTTTTCAGGCGCGGCAGGGAGATATGGAGTGTCCATCTCGCCTCCCTTTCACTGCAGAGGAAATGTAATTAAAAAAAAGAGAGGTTTCTAACTCTGCCTTTTCTGTCTGTCCATATGTCTGACACCCCACATGCTAGCAGCTTGTAACTCAGCTGGTAAAGTGAGCTCACTATTTGTGACCACGGCCAAGGAAGGCAGCAGGGGAAAACATCTTGCTGCAAATAAACCTCAAGGAAATACAGCGAAAGGCGGCTATTGGCAGGTAGAAAATTAGAAATGTTCTTTCCGCTGCAGCCGCCAATTCCTCTATTGATCGATTACGCAGTACAATGAAAATAATAAACATTGGAGGTTAGGTTTGAGAGGTTTAAAGGAATGAGGGATGCTCACTTCTCAGCATCACACCCCAGGCGAAGAATAAATGCCGTGACCAATGCAGCCTTTGTTTTGCAGGTGATTAAATTATACAAAGTACAAGCAAGGCTAAGCACTTGTCTTATATTTCAAAGCTTAGATACAGCAAAAAGTGAATTCAGATGTAGCAACCACAACAGCAAAGCATGGGTGAGGTTCGAATCCTTTTTTTTTTTTTTTTTTTATCCAGGGCTATACTAAATTCCTAAAGGTATTTAAAGGCACAAGCAGCACTATAGAATAGTGCTTAGCACATCTGTCACAGAATTATGGGGTTCTGGGATTGAATCTCAACTTCTGACTTTCTGTGTGGAATTTGTGTTCTTCCCAGGTCAGAATCATATTACACACATTAAGTAAAACTTATTTGGGGAAGTGCAAAAATGTGGAGCTGAACATTCAACTTCAAGTTGCGTCAGTTTATCACAGTGTTTGTTTCCAATGACTTAGTCGTAGGTTGCAGGTTTCGTCTAATGGTAGTGATATGAGCAGCACCAAGTTCCTGGGGGTGCACATCAGCGATGACCTCTCCCTGACCACCAACACTGCATCTCTGGCCAAGAAAGCACAGCGGCGTCTCTACTTCCTGCGCAAACTGAAGCGGGCAAGTGCCGTGCCACCCATCATGACCACATTCTACACAGGAACCATCGAAAGCATCCTCACCAGCTGCATCACCGTGTGGAGCTGCACTGACTACAACAGGAAGGCTCTACAACGCATCGTGAGGACAGCTGAGAGGATTATTGGTGCTCCACTCCCCTCGCTGCAAGAGCTGTACACCACCCACCTCAGCCGCAAAGCCGTCACGATTGTCACCGATACAAGCCACCCTGCACACAGTCTGTTCAGCCTCCTGCCCTCCGGAAAGAGGTACAGGAGCCTCCGCTCCCGCACCACCCGACTCAGGAGCAGCTTCATCCACCAGGCTGTGAGACTGCTGAACTCTCCCCCCTTCCCACCCGTGAAACTGCTGAACTCTCTCTCTCTCCCCTCCTCTCTCCCACATTCAGCCCCAGCCAGAAGAAACACCTAGCTGGCCCCCCACCCAAACTCAAACTTTGCTCATGCACTTGCAAAATTTGCACAGACTTGCTGCTGCCATATTTATTTATAATTGTGCTTCTATTGCACTAGCGATTACACTTAGAACTGTAACAACTACCTCAAATGCACACACAGACTTGCTGCTGCCATATTTATTTATAATTGTGCTTCTATTGCACTAGCGATTACACTTAGAACTGTAACAACTACCTCAAATGCACACAACTGGGACAACCATAGACAGAGTTGTCTTGCTTTGCCTCGTACTGTTGGACTGTCTTGTCATATGCTGCTACTTATGTCTTGTCTTGGGGTAATCTTGCCATACCTGTTTTTTTGTATTTAGTTTTTAGTTTTAGTTATTAGTTTAGCAACACTAGTCAAAGTAGATCAAATATACTGCACTTTACATTATTACTATAGATAAGAATCTAGTTTTTAGGATTGTCTCGTCTTGCGCACCTGCACTTTGTTATTGTACATGTAAAACGCAGAGGATAGTGAGAAACGCAATTTCGATTGCTTTGTATGTTCAGCACATGTGAAGAAATTGACAATAAACTTGACTTTGACTTTGAATTAGTAGGAATTAGGGCTGCACAATTATGTCCAAAATAATAATCAATAATAACGACGTCACGCCGTTTGTAATTTCACCTGTCGCGTAAAGTTAAAATGGTTAAACTTTTGTCATGTGTCGCATCGCGAGAGACAATCAGCTTCGGGAACGCTCAACATCTCACACAGAGGGCAGGAATTAATCATGGCGGCCGGTTTGCAGTCACACGGCCAGCTGAGCTTTCAAAACGAAAAAGGAACCAAGCAAGAAACACAGCCAAACAAAAGCACTCACCTGGGTTGTAGAATGGCGGAAGGAAGAACTTGGGACAACTGGCATATGCAACGTTTGCTTCCTTTTTTAACAGCTCTTGAACCATAGTTACTGTGCCAAGATAACAATAGTGCACCGTTGACAGCACAGTATTTAGCCCGGTATCGGCCACTTGATTGCGACGTTGATACTTTTTTTTTTATTTTTTGGCAGACGAGTATTGCCGCAAAGCGAGGGACATGCAACGTAAAAAAGAAGATGCTGTAGGAGAAAACCTTGGCTCTGCTCCATCCCAGAAAATGGAACGTTCTTAGCAGGGCTCTCGTTTCCGAATCCACTGTAAAGTGCAAAACAAGCTCATCCCTTGTGCGAAGCAAGCTAAATGCCAGCAGTTAACACCCGGCCACCGAAAGCCCATTCAATGAGAGTAGCGACGCAATATTTCGCATTCACTGTGAATGTAGCATAAGACGAAAATGAAGATTTTTCTAGTTATTTAATATTATTCAACAAGTATTATACAGACAGGCAATTCTAAATTACAAAATATTTTTGTCACAGCCCGTCTCTCTGGCCAGTTCATTCTCCCTCACATAACTATCTAACCACATGCAATTAAATCTGTTTAAT
Source organism: Hippichthys cyanospilos (assembly GCF_059441005.1). Classification (NCBI taxonomy): domain Eukaryota; kingdom Metazoa; phylum Chordata; class Actinopteri; order Syngnathiformes; family Syngnathidae; genus Hippichthys; species Hippichthys cyanospilos. Next base: position 21,418,700 of record NC_142376.1, read on the forward strand.
CACCTCACCCAGCATATAAACTTACCTCTTCCTGCTTCATGTTGACAGACTGTCTTCATGCTGAGCTTTCTCGTGCACATTTCTGTACTACCTGACCTTGCCTGTCTCTGACTACCCGAACGCCTGTTGTTTCGATAAGAAGACCCGCCCTACCTGCCTGACTATAATTCTGCCTCCCCCTGATCGGACTTTCTGCATGCCTCTGATGTCGCCTACCAGCCTAATTTCCCTGTTTTCAGTCTCTGACTGTGTTGATTTTAATTCTTGTCATTTCATAAGGGCGGAGCCTGGTGCAAAATTCCAACGACCCGCTATAAAGCATGCGACTCTAATAGCTCAGTAACTGTGACCCTGACTTATTACTAAGAATGGACTGGGCCTAAAAATGGCGTTGAAGTACTACCAACTTTGAAATGGACAGAAGGCAAACTTTGATGGCTTGGCAGAACATTCATATTTCAGTGTCTGAATCAATGTGAATTTAAATATTAGGAGCCCTACTGACAAAATTTGAAATAGAATTGCATAAACGAGCAGTTGATTTTTTTTTTTCTCCTTCCCACAGGTTGTCAGTTCCCCAATTTTGATGTAAATCACACTTCCGGTGACTGCATTGTTCCAATAATATTCATTGTGTTTGAAAAAAAAAAAACAACTATACACGAGTCTTTAAAAATATTAATGTCTCCATAGGTTAAGACAAATATATAGGTTTTTTTAAAGCGTTTACCTTTTCTTTTTTTTCTGGATTGCAGACACTGGATAGTCTGTGTTGGGCCAAATTAAGTACAAGGTTCAAACTGCATTTATAAGACGTGAGCAAAATCCAACAACAGATATTAACAAATGTCAAAGTAAATTTACAGTATGTACAGTACATGGCCCACAACTTGATGATAACGAGAACCACAGTTCCACAGTCAAACTTATTTAAGCTTGCGGGCCGCATGAAGGAAAATCTATTCCCAAGTGGGTCAGACCAATAAAATCAGGATATTTATATAACTTTAAAACAAAAACTTCATTTTTAATACTGTCCAAAATAAAACAAGTGCAACATCACTATTAATCATAAAATATTAATATTACTTTTAATCATAAAACATTTCAGTTTTCATTCATGAAAAAAAATCAGCTCATTTTTGTGCTTCACAAAACTATTTTGTGGGCCGGTTTAAACCGATTTGCAGGCCAGGATGCGGGCCGTGTGTTTGACACCGCTGATTCAGTTACTATACCTGTCAACTAACACAAGCTCAACGCTGCATTCTCAAAATTATCATCCACGCAGAGCCAACAAACCATAAGCAGCATTATGTTTCATTCAGCTACAGATGAAAAAAATCTATGCACCATGCATCGTTTATGTGGCGTTAATGCAGTAGCAATGAATTACTATAGTAATGCAAATACTCCCGACAGCTCATACAGAAAAAGAATATGATTGTATTGACACTAGGAGTAACAATAGCTAACTTAGCATGAACTTAAGACTAATGTTGCCTGCTGCGGGCGAACTTTCTGATATTCATCTCGGAGTGGCACAAGTCATCAAAATGATAAACTGACCGACTTCTACTTGTGATTCTCATCTTCTGCCGATCCACCCCCCGCCCCCAACTGAAGCTAAACATGAATAAATGCCCATATTAATTAGCCATGTGCACATTTTTTATGTCGACTGAATACAGTTGCAATGAATTACTATACAAAGTAGTATGCGGCATGTGCGCTCTGAAGTGAACTTTTTCTGGGGGGGGTGAAATTTGGAAAAGGAAGTCATAAAATGCTTCAAAATACTGTAAATCGTAGGCAATCAAGTAAAGTATGAAACAAATGGCATTGTAATGACTTCACTTTGAAATTACTCTCGGAAGCGCAGTTGTGACAACGATCTAGTTGTTGCCTACTTGATCATCATTAGCTTACGCCATTAAGCTCATGGCTTTTAACAGCATTTATTTAACAAAGCTGGATAACGTTATTATTGTTCTTTTTCCCGCGAGATCAAAACAAACATGGCGGACGAAGTTATCAAAAATGTCCGTAAGACGTCAGGTTTTGTTGAATTAAGAGTAGATGGATGATGATTCACTTTGATGTAAAAAAATTGATCCTCGGACGCACGTTGATTTGAAAGTATGCGTCCCCAGTCAAAAATTATGTGTCTGGGACACAGGCAAAATGGAGCGCTACAGTCTAAGAGTACGGAGTCAATGAAGTGCAGTAATAAATGATTGGATAGAGGCAGTGGTATATTAAGTGTATGTCTGTGTGTTTACAGTGGAAATAATGAGTCAGGGACATTTTCTTTGGGTCTCTTTTCCAGTGATTACGTACAGTGGTGAGAAACAACACTTACTGAAAGGAAAGCCAGGTTTCCGAGGCCAGGCCCTCTAGCTCTCCTTTTCTTTCCTTGCAGGCCCCTGCAGAAGCTTTTCCACTCTGTGCCGCCCAAATATGAGAGACCGTTATGCCTGTTCATGTGTATGTCTGTAACAGGGGTGGGGAACAGTACTGCTGGACAGAATAGGCAACTCGAACACGACCCAAAATTTGAACCAAGTTTCTTTAAAACATAATTCTGATATGCTAATTAGCCCACCAAGTACTCATACTCTGCATTTGAACACCAAGTTAACTCAAAATTATCTAGAATATGTTCTATGCAGCCCCTCTCATGTAAAAATAGCTTTCTGATTAGTGCTAGGGAATTGTAGAGCATGAATAAGGCACCAATATCTATCATTATTATCCATCTCAGTTGGTGCCCATTTTTCCACTTGCTGTCAACTAAAAATGATGAATCGAGTCCCATCTGTTTTCTGACTTTTGTCATGTGACGTTTGCAAGTTGAGTACTGGTGTCTGTTCCTGCAACACGTTGTGCGTTAATGTCAGTCAAATGTTCGTTGTTCAATTAGTGCACAGCCATGTGTTGTGGGGCAAATTTAAAAATGTAATCAATGGAAAAAAAGACACATTTTAACATGTTTTTAAATTAACTGAAAATTACATTACACACATTACAGTCCTGGCACTACCAAATTACAACATAGCCTTTAGCATCATTTCCTCATAAAGTGCTTGCCACTCTGTATTAATTACACATAGCGCAGAGTCAGCCTGATAGTAACATGCCCTGCAGTGAGCGATGATGTGCGTGTAAAGGTGCTCAGCGCTAAAACACCTGATCATTAACCATCCCATCGCCATATTGCTGGTTGTTTACACGCCCGCAGCATTTGATCCTCAAAAGGATTCCAACGTGGTATCTACTTCCATATGTACACAGTGACGGCAGCCTTTGATGAGCAGGTTGCCTGTACAGGGAGGAGGGAGTTCCTTAAGTGCCCTACTGATTCTTCCCACATGCATCCATATTTGATGTACAGCATGCGGTGGCCTCTACAGATCACGCTCCAGGCAGTCATGAAGCCACAACATGAGCGCCACCTATATGCTACTTTGCTGTAATATCCTCATTCATGTTGCCACCTGCACACAATTCGCACCGGCTCATAAATCGGCGCACTCCATCAAATCTGACGAAAAGCCTGTTTGATGATCTGGTGCAACGACAACGGGCCACGGGTACGGTGGACGAGGCGAGGGGGGAAGAGATGGTCACGGGAGTGGCATGCTGCAGGAAGCTTTCATTATCAGCCATTGGAAAAGAGCTAGGTGGGATAATTAGTCTCTAGCTCGACGCGCAGCATGCATTTTTAATGAGGCCCGCAATGTTGCTTATTTCATGTAAAGATTGCGGATTAGAGCCGAAAGCTGGTTGTTTCTACTGTAAGGTGGTGCTCATGGAAAGGAGGGTGTCAGCGAAAGAAATAGAAATGTTGAATTATGCTCTTGCCTTTAACTCCTGTTGCTTTTATTTTTCAAGATTTAAGATTCAAGAGTTTTATTGTCATATGCATAGTAATACCACACAATGAAATTCTTATTCTGTTCACTTCCCTGAGCAGACTACATTCCATAATGGAGCAAATGATAAAGTAGGCAAAAAACAAAAAAAAAAAAGTAAGTAAAAGTAATGGAGCATAAGGGCAGTAAGAATGAACCACTAATAAAAGAAAAGACTTACATTATGAGCATATTACGTAGTAGATTGTGAGGAAGAACTGTATACATAAGAAAAAGATAATATGTAGTGCAAAATATTATGTATTGAGCAGCTTTCCTGCACTGTGCAGGGTTGTAAGGTGCATGTGAGCAAGAGGCAGATATTTTAAAGACTGAGGCGCAAAATTGTGGTTGAAATAAGCGATTGTGGAAGTTCAGGATGTGCTTGCAGGTTCATCCAAAATATTTCTTTGGTAAAAATTTTCTCTATGCACAATATATATTTTATTGTTGTAGAAGTCTTCATTAGACTATTATGGCCTGTATCTTTTTCACCCTCCCAAAATTTGATGTGTTTAATGTTTGGAAAAACAAACATAAAATGTCATAAAATTAATTCACCTTAATTTAACCAAATAGCTGATATTGTTCTTTGGTAAAGGGTGGCGCAGTGTCTAATAGCAATGCGGAAGTTGTGGGTTTGTTTCCAAGAAAGAAAAAAAAAGATGTTAGATTTTTTTTTTTTAAGACAGACTTGTGGTGGTCAGCATAAGCTAAAAAAAAAAAAAAAAAAAAAAAAAAAAAAATCAAAATTTGTGACGATATTACTAGACACCTGGTGTTAATGAGCAGACGGTGAAATGGGGTTAAAATTTGAGTATCGCCCCATGCTTGTCCCGACAAACAGAAATAGAATCAGATATAGAATCAACTGTTTGTTAGCCAGTAAGCCAACACGTGCCAAGCTACTGTAGATTCAAGTTTGTTAAGCTTGGCAAGCTAGATCAAGGAAAATAAAGTTTGACAAATCAATATGTAGCTTGCTTTCTAGCTAGTTTTTACATAATGTAAATAGTCGAGATATACATATAAAAAAAGGGTACAAACTAAATACATGGCAGAATAATTAGCACAGAAAAAAATATTTCTTACACAGCAATACTATACCACACCAGCTGACCAGAACGTCAATGAGATTTTTATCCATGTTGTACTTTCTTGTATACGCCGGAGACTCAGTGCACAACCAGCTCCAGTAAAGACTTGTGACCTTTCCAAGTGGCAGCTAATGTTCTTAGTGACCTGAAAAGAGCAAGCTTGTGCGGTGTGAGAGCGGTCTCAGGCCGGTATTAGAGAGCGCTGCACCCGACTGGGGGAAGTTAAGAGGCTGACGGCGGCGAGCGTAAGCGCCAGAGTTTAAGTGAATTAAGCAAACTAATTCGCATTTAGCGCCGGCACCAGTCATACTCACTGCACACAGGAGGGCGCGGTGAATGGACCGCCACATCGTAATAGCATTAAACACCTTCTGTAGTGATGAGTGGGAGTGTGCAACCCTACAAAGGGCCAACAGTATTCCCTTGCAATACACATTTTTAAAATGTTTCTAAATACCAGTGACTGAACTGAAGCAACGTGTTTGAGGTTGTGCTGCGAGCTGTTATTTTTCCGGATTTTTTGTTTTTTTTTAAATATCAAAATTAGTTCAGCAGGACCTACTGTATAGATAAGGAGAATAAATTGAGTGGAAAACTGGAAAACAAGCTTAAATCATTGGGTTTTAGCTATTTTTAAAATGTTAGAATGTCTTTAAGTAACTTAGCATAACATAATAGCAAGCCTGAAGTTCTATCATTATATACCCATTTCAGTGTCAAAGAAGCATGCATGTGCCCTTCACGTAAACAACAGAAAACTCCATTAATTTAGCCAGACTCCTAACTGCAAACTAACTATATCTGAATTTCCAGCATGTCTATTTTAGATACAACGTGTCAAATGACATTGCTAGAGTTTTAAATTTACTTTTTGCCAACCAAAACCATGTGTGATGTGGATGAAAAAGTTGACACTGTACTGTGGTTTGTGCCACAAATGCCAACAGTTCCAGGTCTGTCCTGGAACATGCATGGTAATTACCCCAAGGAAAATGCTTATTTTTGCCACGCAAAGTGTAATTGCAACAAAATAAGGATTGGCATCATTTTTTTTGGTGGTGGTGGTGGTGGGGTGGTGGGGGCTTTGGTGGTAAGTGTTTTTAGGTTTAGACTAATTTGTAATCCGGGGGTCACCAACGTGGTGCCCAACAGGTAGACCCCAAGGATCACATGAGTGGTCCAAGTGAAAGAATTGGGATTTTCTAGGAATTTTAAAAACAATTATACACACATTTGCATTATATACACTTGATTCACTAGAGCTATTTCTTAACTATTGTGAAAAATCATTAACATGATCGGCGTTTTCAAATAAAATGGTAGCCCTCCCTATTACACAGTACCAAAGAAGTAGCTTTCAGTTTCTAAAAGGTTGGTAATACCTGCTGTAACCTGTTTAAACTATAAATGATAAAGAACAAGTTTGTTTTATATGGTCTTGCTAAATCAGTGATGTTCACCAATCACAGATGAGTCTGGAATGACAGTACTCACCGTGGAAGAGAATGGCAGTTTAGACAAAAAAGGCATGCAAACACAGCTAAGTTTGATGAATGGTGAGCCTTCTTGCTTTTCTCGTCAGGCTCCCTCCTCCTTTAGGTCCACATCCTGGGACACATCCATCAAGCACGCTAACATCCTGCTGGCCTGAAGACTAACGGAGGACCTCAGCGGCCCTGACATCGCCTCGGCCCGTTCCCTCTGCAAGCTGCTGTTTGCTCTGCCCAATAATCCTTCAGCCAGTACAATGTCACAGTGTCACAAGCTAATACTCAGGTACTTCATGCATCATTTAGCGCCGGGATGCACATCAAAGTCAGTGCAAAGGCCATAATGAGCCGACACAAGAGAAATATTACTCTATATTATATACTTCACTTGACCGTAAGCTCTGTGTTAACACATTCAAGTGTATCTGACAAACACCAGGCAAGCTTGTTAAATATTTCAAAAGAATGTTTTATTGCCTAAACTGTATCTTGGAATAGGTTCAAGAAAGTATTTCAAACCATTTCGGGGAGACAAACCCCTTATTACTACTGTTTACATTTTGAAAAGGTGCACAAAAAAATTCAATGCAATGGACTTGAATTCAATTTTTCTTTGACGGTGGTCTGGGTATATTGCTTTTCTAACCTAAAGTACTGCATGTCATACTGCATTGCCATAGTCTACTCATGACAGTGAAAACATAACATTTTGCAGGTAATCCTACTAAAATGTTGCACATGATCTAAATGCCATTTTTAATAGGATATAAACATTGGAGCCTGGAGTACCTGTCCATTCATCAATTGACAAATCACACAAGTTGTTTCTCGTATTACCCGAAAATGGGTTTGCAGGCACATCCTTCAGATCTTGGCACCACTGTTACATCACAATCAAGCTGTGCAAGTGCTTGGCTTACCCGTATGCTTGGCCAAAAAAAAATTTTTTTTAAATAAAATAAAAGATAAACAAAATTCCACAGGCTTATCTTTGCTTGAATAAAAAAAATACATTTATCAGCAAAGTAGTTCATAATCCCTTCAAACAAAAATACTTAAATGAAGACAAACATTACGGTGAAAAACAGTCAGTCTCAACTGCCACCTGTGATGCAAGCCCCATGACTCTTAAAGGGCCAGTGTCAGGCACCTCGCTCCTTCCCTAATTTCCATGGCCATTGAAAACAACCAACAAACAAATAACTGTCAATCCCTTGACCATACAACAACAGAAATTTAAATTAATGCTGTTCACAGGATCAATGAATTATTCCACGCAAGCTAACTGAGCGTTTTGGGTTTTTTAAAACCTCCCATGATTTGGTAGCTACTTGGATAAGAAGTTTCCATTTTCTGCTTGAAATCACAATCATATCAAAGCCCAAAACTAAGTAGAGAAGCAGTTCGGGTGAATGCCTTGTCATCATTATTACAGAACCACCCCGCAAAATAAATAAATAAATAAAATAAACTAAAAAATACAGCATTCATTTGGTAACATCCAATCAAAAACTTGCATCAGTAGAGGACAGCCTCCAAAAGTGGCAATGATAAGTATAGACCTTTGAGGTATTTTTATCAAAGCATGTCACAAATATCGTACTTAGCCCGGGAATTATTTTAACTCAAGAAAATATTTTTTTATATGATATACCAAAGTTCATATAACGGCCAATGCACAGCCATGACTCCCACAAGCCCAGCCCTTCCCTGTCCAGCTGCCTCTCCTCTCCGTAAACCACACCGGAGAGGAGAAATATCTGGATCAGACAAATGAATTCTATTTTGTGACGGCAGACAGCGCGACCCACTTCATCTCATCCTCCTCCCTCCTCCCTACGCCAGCCGTAATCCCAATCATGGAGTTGGAGGATGAGGAAGAGCGCATTTGGTGAGCTAGAGAGGGAGGGAGGCTTGCATGACAACACAATGGGCTCCAAGTCATCCCCAAAGGACTTCAGATGAAATGGACTGGCCTGCGGCTGAATCAACACTTGTTGGTCACGTCGCTAATACTGCTCAACATAATGGATGGGACTTCTATACACTCTCTTGGCGGCCTCGTTTCAGCTAAGAATAATAAACTTTACAGCTGCAGAAACAAGGAGCTGGACTGCCATTTATCTCCCGATTACACGAAACTAACTTGTAATATAGCCTCATCTCCTGTGGTATGTGCATGTGCAGTGGACATGTGTGTGTGTGTTTCTTGTACACTACAATGTGTCCTTTGTATTCTTGCCAATAACATGGAGCTGCTGGAGGAGAGAAAAGAGCACACTTTGATTTTGTGTGTTTCTCCTTTGCAAAAACGGGTCAATACACACCCACAAACACAAAGACAAGCTAAAGGGGTGCATGCACGCACGCAGGCACCCACACACGCACGCACGCACACACGCACACACACACACACACACACACACACACACACACACACACACACACACACACACACACACACACGCGCGCACACCCACACACCCACACACACATTCGTGGTCGGCTGCCCATAAAACAAGACAGGCAGGTAATCATAGATGCCTCATTACTTGCCAACATGCTCCCAAAACAAGCATGCATATAAGCACGTGTTCATATGACAAGAATGCAGAGCTAAATGATCATATGAAGTCCTAAAGGTACAGTGGAGCCTAATCATTCCCATTGTAAAATATTTATGAACTCAACAGGCAATGTTTGAAGATTCATTTGAACATTATACAAAGTAAATCAAAAGTGTAGCGGCAACTATCTACAATGCTAAAAACGTGCAACTTGCTCGGAAAGATGTGTGTCTAACTGAAGTCATGATTTTATTAAAGGCTTTTGAGAGCAGCATGGCTCAGAAGTAGTGCTCGCCTGCTAACTGTAAAGTTATGTGTTCGATCCCCGACCCTGACGAGCATATCAAAGTGTCCTTGAGCAAGACACAGAACCCTAATTTTCTTCCAATGGACCTGGCATTGCGCCTTGTGTGGCAGCAGCTTGTACACGGATGGGAGATGAGTCTTTTTAAAGAGCTTTGATTACGGCTTATAGTGTAAACCAGTGGTCCCCAACCCCCAGTCCGGTACCGGATCAATTGGTACCGTGCCGCCCGGTACCGGATCAATTGGTACCGTGCCGCGTGGGCTTCACCCGAAATAATGTTTTGGAGATGATTTAGTTTAATTCCAGTTCATCATTGTGCTTGATCTTTGTTTTCTTTGGCGCCGCCTCTGGCCGCTGTTGATATTACATACATAGTGAGAAGAATTATGTGGTTTTCAGAGCATCGTAGGACTAACAAATATAAAATTGACAACGGCTACAACTATCACTGCACATATTTCCAAAAAAAAAAACAAAACACATACAGAACACTTAGTGCTGTCCTACTGATGTTAGCGCCATTAGCATTTCGTTAGCGATCACGCAAACTATGCATGACCGCAAACTAACCTTAAGTACTGTAAACCTACATGCTCAAAATGATCCCCAAATAAATATTATTGCACACGTGCAATATGTGCAACTTGAAAACAATCACTGGAAATGTACAAATAAAATCGGCAAAAAGATGAACAAGGGTGCGGGTTAACAAACAAATAAACATACAAACAGAAATGTACAAATAAAACGACCCGCAAATGTCTCACATTTGCGCACTCACCACTAACACACCAATGCCATCTGAAACCAAACAAATGAACTGCATCCATATTGTTAATGGCAACAATTAATATGATTAAAGGGTTTATGAGTTTGTTTGTTTTTTAATTTTATAATTATAATTTTTATAATACTAATGAATATGGCAAGATAAAAGGTGAAAATACTATTCATTTAAACATTTTCGTAATGTGAATTAACACTGTCGGGTGTTAAGACAATGTTTTCTCTACTCTTGTGTGTGATTCCTAAAAAGTTTGTTTGAACTTTTTGAGTTAGAAAAACTAAAAGTCATCATGCATCATTGCTGTTGACGGCTAAGTGACAAAAAGGAATCCGATGCCGCGGCACGAAGCATGTGAGCACTGGGACCCAGAAAATACCGCAACAGCTGTCAACCTCACGTCACCACCAAAAACCTCCGGCAACATATGATAAGAGATTAAGTAGCCCTTAAAATCAAAAGTGAAAGTGACCAGTGGACTTGAGGTGAGATGGAGGACATCACCCCTGGATACTTTCATTATGATTTGTACCAATACAAATAAATCGGTGTGGGAATCTTTGACTGTGTCATGAATTTGATTCTATTCTGATGATTGGGTCTACGACTTGATTTAGAGTTGATTTTTGATTCGATTCAATTAAAAATAATTTCTGCTTCAATCTATGAATGTGCAAAGAGCCATCACACTTTCTGCTTTCCAAGACAGAATAACAAAAAGAGACAAAGTTACAGTATTTGATTTGTAAGGAATATGTCTTTTTCCACAAAAAAGGATGTTGGACAACTGGCTAGTTTTTGAAGCTACCAATGAATTTTACAGCTTTTATAGTATAAAATAAGATAAAACAAAAATAAAGTGGATCTCTATAGTAAATAAAGCACATGTAACATAATACATTGTCATTTCAAAGGAAATTGCAATACCAAAATACTAGGTGAAAAATTACTGCACAAAATATTGATATGAAAATATATAAAGATAAAGTTTTTCAAGTGAGTAGCTACAGTAAATTGACAGTATGGGCAAAGCATATTACGTGTGCCAGGTTATTCATCTGTGTACGGGAAAATTATCGGTCACCGGATCCGTGACGGTCAACCCCCTTTCATTAGCAACAAAGTGAAACGCTGCATTCACATTTGCAGCCGTGTGGCCTTCATGTATCAAACAAGTTTGTAAAATGCAAAAAGATTGCATTGCTATCCATGTCCACATGTGAGTGCCACTGTGGTTGTTTCGGTCAAGGAACTGCAGACTTCTCTTTCAATCTCTTTGTAAAGATTGGAGGTTTTCGGGATGGTATAGCATACCTTGGCTTCCCCGTTGCACAACATTTTCCACCACACTGTAAGGAAGTAAACCTTGGCTTTTAACTGAGACTGCTCGGTTGAATTTCCTCCATCTTTTGTTTTTGTGAATCCTGCCGCGCAAACTTGACGTCCCTAACAGGCTGCGTTGTGATCTCATGACAAATAGCGCGAATGCCGACAAGACTTGTTCTACAATTTATCTTGGTGTAATTTCAATTTTGGAACATTCTGAATCGTAGTAAATGAGACTCCTGATTATATGTCATTCGATTAACATGTATCTTTAATCTTTGCAATTAAATAAAACAAACTCTTATCAGCTAGTGGTTGTACAACAAGTCCAAACCCACTTTTGAACTCAGGAGTACAGAGGTGGAAAACATGAAACCCTGATGACATGGAACAATTGTGACATTTCAAGTCTGACTCAGAGGAAGCATGTAAGAGACACATGAGCGTATAATGGAAAGCATGCGGAGTGTGTGTGTATGTGTGTGCGTGCGTGTGTGCGTGTGTGTGTGTGGGGAGGGGAACTAAGGAAAAGGTACTGTGGAGACGGGGGTCAAATGGGATAAAAACAAAAAGACTGACAACGTGCCTTACGTAACGCTTAGTGCTCGACTATTTTCCAAAGCGTTAGGATCATCCGGGCAGCTGTTACTCATTACATCTCTTGACGCTACACTACATCAAGTGTCTTGACTACAAACCTGAGATCAGTGCAGTATAATTAAATGCCATTGTTGATCGTCAATGCTTATTTATAATGACTTATCCAGAGAGAAATATATATTTAGTGTCCGCTATTTAAATAGGAGCTGCATGAGTTTCATTTAAAGCTGAAACTAATGGGGTAATTAGTTTTTGCCTGTCATGTTCTGCGTTTGAGATGGGTTTGTTTTGTTTTGATTCTGATTTGGTCATGTTTTCTTGTCCTTTGTCAGTGTCTTATTGAGTTTGTTTGTGTCCACCTGCGCCCACCAACCTGTTCACTTGTACCCACCAATCATCTCCCTCAACCAATTTTGTCTAGTCCAGGTGTCCTGACAGTTTGGCTTGTATTGTGTCCCTGTTTTCTTGCAGTTCTTTTCAGATCTTCGACAGAGTCATTGGCCGAATTTGTTGTTGTCTGTTGGTTGCTCTAAAGAATTTTGAGACCTGGCTGGTTTCACTTGAAAGTAAGTATATTCCTGGTTTTGGTTTGTTACTTTGCTAACACTAGAGCTAACATTAGCCTAACCAGCTCTAATAGTTTGTTGTCCCCCCACATTTTGGAAAGCACTTCTATTTAAGCCAAAAACGGCTTCTTCTGTAGGCGTTTTAAAACAACTGCATTTACTTGAGCAGAGCAGGCACTGCAGTAAGACTTGACTGTTTGGGTACCATTAGCTTATAACAGGGTATCCAATCTTGATATTCGAAGGCCGCTACCGTACATGTTTTTGAAGTTTCCATCCTCCAACAGCAAGCTTAGCAGAAGTCCGATAGTGAATCTTCACCATTTAAATCAGGTGTCTTGGACGAAAGAAATATCAAAAACATGCAGTCTAGCGGCCCTTGAGGACCGGGTTTGCAAACCATGGTTTATAACGTAGTTGCCCAAATTAACTTAGGGTGCAATCGGTATATTCAGGCAGAGTATTCTTAACCAATCAAAGGCCCGTTCTTGAAATGTTATCAGCTGCATTGCTGGACGCACAGACACACTATGCCCTCAGAGAGTCTACTGTGGGCACTGGCACTCTGTTTATGGTACACATAGAATTTCCGAATGACATATTTCCATAACACTCTGAATTTTCTGAACGGTCAGTGAAGCAGTACATGCTCAGAGCGTTTACTGAATATACCTTTTTTTGTATGTCTGCATAGTTTTTCAGTCATCAAGGCCATGCAAACGTTGAACCAAAAGGGCCTGGACTTTTATTTGTTGAATTTGTTAGTTGTTGTTTTCTGAAAATGTTTAACTACTTTTTAATGTAGGAGTATATTGCACAGTTAGACGGGCTATGAAGGCCCACACATTTAGGAGAAGCACATTGGTTTGCTGTTATACATAGCACTAGCATTCGTTCATTAGACCCTGCTGAAATGTTGTGTTTTTATTAATCTTTTGACAGTTGTTCATCACTGTTGTTCTCATATCTTTTGATCAAACTAAACACATTAGAACTGAAAATCTTATTATTCAATTTGATTTATTTAATTGATTAACTGTGTTGAATTACTAACTAAGCCTCTAATCTGATTATTTGGTAATCAAGTCCATTCACTAGAGAACCACTGTGTTTCTGTGTAATGTTAGTATCTGAGTCTGAGGGTCTTCGGGGCAGACACGACCCTAACCTCCCACGACCCTTCTTCTTGCCCCTTGCAACAAATGATCTTCATAGTTGACCCGCAGCTGAAATTTGAGCCTCCAGCTATCCACTAAAAGGTGAAAGCAGACATAAACATACCAAACCCGCAGTGAGACACTTGTAGCACAAGGAGGCTTGTGCCATTATTTGTGCACACTGACATCAGGTGTTTCTCAAAAAAGGAAACAAACATTTTGATCTATATGCTGCAGCGATCGTGTGTGATTGTTAAGGTAGTGTGCGTTTGGAAGTCTCCCAGGCCCTGCTTCCTTTGGACAAAATAAAACTGACCACAAGCAAGTTTGTGATAAATAGGGACTTTCCTCACTCAGCCTAGAAATGTAATTCAAAGTGACAGAACACTGGGACTAGTTCCAGCGCTGCTTCAGGTGAAAGCAGGTGGCAGAGCAAAAACTTGCAACATTTTGATATTTCAAACAGAACTGCATGGGTGCAGTAAACAATTCTCTTGAGAATGCAATTGTTTATGATTAAACAATGACAAATAGCATGTTCAACTCACCCCCCGGGTTATCTCGGTGGGACGGAATTTAATTAGTAGTCCATAACATCGTTGCTCATTTAAATTCCATCCACCTAGAGCCGCGTATCCTCATTCGGGTCGCGGGCCTGCTGGTGCCTATACCAGCTGATTTCAGGCAGTAGGCAGGGGACACCCTGAACTGGTTGCCAGCCAATTGCAGGGCACACAGACACAAACAACCATTCACACACCCAATTATTGTTGATTACAAGAAAAATCATCATTTAGCCTCTTACTCTGCATTCCCTAAACATCTATGTTTGGTTATTGTAGACGTTACATAGTTGCGTGAATGCTCGTTTATATGTGCTGGACACTGTTAAGGTTAGGGTGCAAAGGTTTTTATAGAGTTTCTGAAAAATTCTATTTTTAATGTTAATATGCTTGATAATACATGCAGTACATATAATTTCTAAGTTCCGTATTTTCCGCACTATAAAGCCTTTGATTTTTTTTTAAAAGCTGCCGGTGCACCTTATAATCCAGTGCGCCTTATGTGCTGACTGCATAAACTGGTGATGTCTCTGATCATTGAGTTGACATTTCCTTGAGCGCAGCTCTATCTAGTGGATGCATAACAGAATGCAAATGCAGCCCCAGCAACAAATGTAGCTTTGATTCCATGTACATTTAAAAGCCTTAGTATGTGTTTTTTTTTACATGTTTTTAGCATACCGTGCAATCATTTTACTTGCTTTTAGCATGTTTTTACATGTTTTTAGCATTTCTCTTTATTACGTGTCAGGGTAGCCTGCTTGTACAATATTTATGTCCATGGGATATGTGCAATACTGAGGTGCAAATTTTTGTTTGCGTATATTGCTCGCTGTCTTATTGTGTTTGTTTTCTCATGTTTGCTGCAGCTGTTGAGTCCAAGACAGTTTCCCCAAGAGGGACAATAAAAGCATATTGTATCGTATCATATCGTATTTCGATTAAAAACAAGGTCAAAATTATGCAAGTCGAGTGTTTCCAAACCTACTGAAGCATGTGGCATTGCATTTGTAGTTACTGTTAACCACTGGGGGTACCGGAAGTGATGTTATTAGAGCCAGACAGCATGCTACACCACAGAGTTACAGCACAATTTCCCATGTGCTACACAGCAGACTCATTGGTGAGCAAAGTGTTTCAAGGAGGACATTTAAACACAAAGGAACTAACATGCCTAAAACAGAGTGCTTACACATTGAAATCTATATCCACAAGGCTTCTGTGACGTCACAGCTTTGGAAAAACCCAAGGACGTCACCGCGAGCAAATAACAATGCAGAGGACACATTTAGAAATGTGTTTAGAGATTAAACTGCTGTATACCTACTATCTAATCACTTTGTAGTGAAAGATATGTAATGAGAATTCAGAGGTCTGAAGAAATCCTTCTGTCTTTTGTAGTCAGGTGTACAGAAAACACACTAACAATATACAGTATAAATTCACTTCCATTAGAGCATGGTTAACAAATATACCTTTTTTTCTGCTGCAATATATTTTTTTCAATGTGGCATACGAGTAAATTACAGCTATATGGGGAGCCCCCGAGCAAGTATTACTATAGCATGTGTCACCAGGGAGCTGAAAGAGGCTGTGGTAAAATAAAGATGGCAGCTACAGCTGAAGGTTATGCCTCCACATTCATTAGACGAGAGATTGTGCCAAGTCGACGTAAACATACTCATGATTAATGTGCTCATGTACGAAAGCGAACTCGTTTCCTCCTCACAGTTGCTTCTCTCCTTTTGTGAATGAACGTTTTTTTCAGACCTCCATTTGAGATGTGTGTGTGTGTGTTTGGGGGGGTGAGCAACCTATCTCTACCATAACAGAAAGCCCATGGAGAAAACCCACTCAAGCCTATTTTATATTATTGCCAAAGATTCAAACAAGGGCCCTTTCAATATTGAGTCAGACATGTGAATCACTACTCCGGGTGCTGTACTGTTTAAAACTACAAGTAAACACAACTAATATACAAAGCCTTTTAAGTACACATCAAAAATGGGAAGAGCAAAAATGTTCGTTGGTATTTCCCGGTGGCAGTCCGTGCATTTCACACTTAGGCCTTCAGTGAATGGACCCCTCATGCACACGTACACAGGTTTTTTTTCGGAGCATTTAAACATCAAAAAAACAGCATCAGCAATTGAAGCTTATCATTATACGTTCCAAAACTTAGAATAAGTCAAAATAATTTCAAATTATTTGTCCACGTTTTAAGTTTTATGAAGTCCACCAAGAGCAGGCAAGCTTTAACAAGATTGTACGCTAAATCACAAATGGCAATTTAATATTAGTGTCACGTCTGCATGGGCATGGTGAGTAGAGTTGCGAGGAGGAAGGAACAGGGCCCTAAACATGCAGGAAAACTGAGAAATGTGTGACTCAAAAAGGAAGTTTTAACAAGGAAATGAGGCTGGACTGAACGGAAGCAAAACTGGATGGACAAAGTATCACCAGACCGGTGGACGAAATCAAACTAACGAGAACGCAGACAATAAAGGTAAACCCAAGTGGAACAGAAACATGAACAAAACCCCACAACAACAAAAAAAAAAACAACCAAACATGACAATTGAATGCGAATGACATAAAATGACAAAAACATATTAACTCACCCAAAACGGATGTCCCCAAGTTATTTTAGTACAAAATCCATTCTTTTTTTTTTTTCCTCAGAAAGACTTTCATGACTTGCTTGTAGAGTTTGTCTTGCTTCAGAGTTTGTTTCATTTCTAATAATAAATCATTTTGTATTGACATGGACTCCAATGCTAAAAGTCGCGTCGGTCCAATTTCCGTTTTGCTCTTCTTCAGCCATTGTTGGTTAAAAAAAAGAGCACCCAAGAATCTGGCTTCGATGTACGCTAACGCTAGCTGGTCGAGCAAAATGTTATTTTTTTCTCTTTATTTAACTCCTTTCACCGTTAAACATGGAGGATCAAAATAGCGCCGCCTTCCAGCAGTGAGCGTCCAGTTCTATGTGAGATTTCCCGAAGGCGTTTTGATAGGTCGGTTAGCTATGTCTTAACAAAAATATGGGCCCGTACACAATATGTCATTGCGCGCTGCACAAAAGACTTCTACTTGCTCAAGCGAATGCCCGAGCGCCTCCCAGCTAAGCAGACATGAAGTCTGCCTAGCGACACACGCTAGCTGAATTCTAATTGGCTAAAAACTCTACACCAAAAAAGCAGCACTTGTAGGAGTGTAACCAAATGGATATAATATGACACAAAAAGAACAGAACCTTATATATAAAATACATGTATATAGTTAAAATAAATGTAAATTGACATTTACGTTAATTATAGTTATTATGATTTTCATGGTTTATTATAGTTAAGATAATTTCAGGTTGTATTAGGCCAGCAGAGAAGGCCTTGCTGGCCCTGACGGTTCACCACTGGTATTTACATCCTTTACATTAATATCTGCTTGGTAAAATTGGTAAATATGAATGCGTATTTGCAATTGTTTGTTAATCCATTGTTGTAATAAGACAATCCAGAATTTGATTATTTTCTACGGTTCTTGCTTCTTTGCAGTCTTCACAAATCTCCAACTCACTTGTAGAGTTAATCCTTTAGAATTAAAAAAAAAAAGCGGGGGGGACCATCTTGGAATTTAGACATTTCTAAATTCAGTTATTCCTTTTCATTCCGGTTTTAAATGATTTTTGATTACAACTCTTAAAAAAAGAAAAGAAAATGGAGCTAACCAGAGTTATTTTTTATGCAAATTTATTCTTTAATTTTATAAACATTTTATTGTTTGTGAATTTTGGAATGAGATTCTTAAAGCACAATTTTTAAACAGTAGCTACATTAATGTCATAATAATTTTGAACTTTATTTTGGAAAACCTTAAGTAAATACAATAATGCAGTGTTTAAAGCATGCTACTGTTGACCGATGAATAGCCTAAACCAGTGTTGTTAATCTTCAGGGGAAAAAACACAAGTCGTCTTGTATTTAACTGGACTAAGCTCGAAATATATATATATATATATATATATATATATATATATATATATATATATATATATATATATATATATATATATTTTTTTTTTTTTTTATTTTTTTTTGCTCAGCAATTTTGTAAATCATAATTAATTTGAGGAGAAATAATTCAAGGTCAAATATGGTGTTACTTCCCCCGGGTATCACAATCAAGGCTCAGTTTTGTTCCTTGTTTTTCATAGACATTTAATGTTGTTTTATATGCCTTCACATGTCAACAAACCCAACAATACCATCAGAACTACAAAGAAAATACAAACGTAATGAGCACACACATAAAACTTTATTGGGGCGGCATGGCTCGGTGTTAGAGTGGTTATTTCTAAGCCGAAAGGCTGTGGGTTCGATCCCCCGACCATCAAGACCATGTCTAACTGTCCTTGAGCAAGACACTGAACCCCCAGTTGCTCCTGATGCTGCGTCATCAGTCGGTAAATGACTAGTTAGTGTAAAGCGCTTTGAGTACCTAAGGTAGAAAAGCGCTATATAAGTGAAAGTCCATTTACCATTTATCTGAAACAATAAATAAAATAGCACAATATTCACCTCATTGGCCACTTTCACTCAAAGGGGATAAAGTTATCATGGGAACACTTGTCTTCTTCAACAGGCTATTGACATTTCAAATGCACCATGCAGTGCCTTATGTCCCTATTGAGTTTGTCAATCAACTGTGACTCTGAACACCCGTGTATACGTGCAACAAAAAACAAGTTCCCTCTCTTCAATAAAGTTGTAAAACAAAAAATAATATACAATAATAAAATAATAAAAACCGTCTAGAAAAAAATGCAACAACATTATCTCATTTAATTTCCTCTTAACAATGGAAAAAATTAAGAAAATAAATAAGTTGCTTATAACAGCAGCTACATATGTTAACCCTGACTTTAGATATTCACTGAGCGCAATTGAAGTTTATTTTGACTTTTGGGATATCTATATATAAATTTGGCAGAATTAAAGATGAAAGTAACGCTTAGTTTTCTATCAATGATGATAATGATGACATAGCCTACATAACGTGGAAAAAGAGGAAGTGTGGCTGGCTGTAAAATGTATGCAGAGAAGGAAAGGAGTCTTATCTTTGCAGCAATAAGGATAAGGGCTCTTTTAACAGGATTTGTCCTGACCCGCTGCATTATAGCTGGAAGCTGATGCAGCAGTGGATCATTTTTCCTCTCCAAATCTGTTTTGGCATGGCCAGCAGTGCCAGAGTGTGTGCGTGCATGTGAGTATGTCTCTCGGTGGGGAGGGGTTAGGCCGCCAGCCGAGGAAAGAGCATTGTGGTCCAATCTCGAACGTTTTAAATGGTGCGACTCTCACAACACAAGGCTGGGTCTACCCTCACTGCTCAGCTGAGCAATCAGGTCACCTCGTCTTGACAGACAGTAAGACACGCACACACACACACACATGCATAAAGATGTAAACATGCACAAGTACATGCAGCCCGCAGCTGTTGCCAGTGATGTCAGTCCCCATTTGGCCCAAATGCTCTTTTGTTTCCGACAAACACAAGACCACCGAAGAGGCTTCATATCGTCTCCCTTCTATAAAAATTTTGGATTATTGGTTTCAGCTATCCGAAATCAGGGTTAATGACACCATGAAAAATGAGAGTAGAAAGTTGAATGCCTGTGTGGTTTCACGATTCATAATTCCACCAGATATACCATCATCATGGGGTCACATGAGACTCATGTTTTGATTTGTCTTTGTTTTTTTTCTCTAGTAAGACATCACAATATTCATCATCGCTTGTTAACAAATGTTAGGATTGTTGTTTGCTTGAAAAATTCTGATACAAACACGTGGATTGAAAGCTACGACACATCTGTTAAGCATTTTGTAGCCATTCCCTTCAGAAAGGCTTTTTTTCTGGTTACCTAGTATCGATGACAGAAAAGATCCAGGAACATTTTTTTTGTAGGGTCTGACAATTAACCAGTACAAGTATTTGGAGATCCTGCAGAATTGTCTTCATTCTGTAAACAAGAAGACGTGAAAGCTGTCAAGATGCCTAGAACATCCAACAGTTCCCTGCCGAAGAGAACACTACCGTGCTGCAGCAACATCTGTATTTTTCCCTCTTAGCCAAGCTCCAGGGGCTCATCAAAGTGATCCTTTTCAAAGATGACATTAAGATGCTCTTCCACAATTGCATGAAAAGGTGGCAAAGAATGTTGAAAAAGCACAAACCCTTTATCTGCCCACTCAACCAAATGGTTGACGGTTTTTGTCTCAGCAGGGTAAAGGGTCGGAGAGATTTTTTTTTTTTTTTTTACTAATTTTGACATTTACAGCAAAAAGTTACAAGTTAGTCTAACTAATTTGACAACCATTATTTTTCATGTATAACTAATAACATTAAAACACTATTTGCACTTTGTTGTCAACTGGAAATAGCATCAGAGTTGCTCAGCTCTGAGGCAACGATGAATCATAGCTCAATTTTTTTCCTGGGTTCCGTTCCCAAGTTGAGCCAAGATTGGTAGTGGCCGAAGCTCCAAACACAGGTGATGCCATTCTCAGTTGACAGCAAGTGTCAAAATGGTTTTTTTTAAAGTATTAATGACAAATAATGATCTTATCAAATAAATTATAGACAAAAATTACGTACTTTACTAAAAGTAAAATATCCCTTTAGCGACCATGTTATTTGATTCCTGATGAGAACATTTTGATGAAATTGACTTAATGTTGTTAATGTAGGCTATAGAGTTTCACATTTTAAAGTCTTCGTCTGGTCGTGTGCCTCGAGATTTATTAAAAGAAAAAAAATGTATTTTGGCTCAAAAAAGGATAAATAACACTGAGCTAGCTACGCTGCTGACTGACTGGTGCTATATGCGATTTTTTTGTAGAGCTTTATTACAGATGCCAATAACATTTCAGATGATTCAAGAATTGTAGTATTAGCATCTCCAGAAAGACGCCCAAAGCAAACATTACATTGCTACATAGCCTATCACTATCACAGCCTAGGTAAAGGGCCTTGCCAGGGTAAACTGAATGACTTCGAAATTCCACTTTAGTGTGACCCTTTGGACTCAGACTTGCCTTCCCTTAAAGTACCTTAAAACCGTCTGAACACAACGCTCACATTTCTAAAGGAAGACTCCCTCATTTCCATCACTGCGATGCCTGTGGTTCAAATTGGCCTTCGGTGTTTAGAAGGGTGATGTTTTCTAGGAATTGGACCAGAGCTGTGCATTGCACTTTAAAAGAGATGGGCTCATGAAACGATGAAGCTGTCCCTGATCTCCCCCACATGTAAATGGGTGTTAATGTGCAAAGTAGGTCATTTATTTGGAACATAGAGTGCTGCTCTGACACAGTGAAGGAATCATTTCATAAGCGGACATAGAGTATCA
Organism: Hippichthys cyanospilos; assembly: GCF_059441005.1. Lineage (NCBI taxonomy): Eukaryota > Metazoa > Chordata > Actinopteri > Syngnathiformes > Syngnathidae > Hippichthys > Hippichthys cyanospilos. The sequence continues at coordinate 21,440,476 of NC_142376.1, forward strand.
TCTTGATTTGGGGATTTAGTCTGCTGATATGTTGTTTATATGTGCCAGAGGGGAGGACTTTTGGGGGAGCTGTTGGAGGTGAAAAATGCCGCTGCGTCCAGGGGCAGCATCAGTAACCGCAACCTATGATAGCAGCCCAAAAAAATCTGACAAAATCAGATTACCAAACAAACAACTAAGAGGATTAATTCTGATTTCTTTTTTTGCCATCAGATGGACATTAAATCTACAGCCTGTAAAATCCCTACCAACGATTTTCTGTTTGACTTCACAGTCCTCATTTTCTGCTCACATATTTGGAAGCCAGCTTTTCTCTTTTGTGCGAACTCTGCCCTTTTGTTCTGCCTGGAGAAATTGCTTCTCTAAACAGGCCTATCACATCGCTCTTTAAAAATATCTTGGCAGGGTGCACAGATCTGACCTCCGATCAGATGATGTGCTGTTGCCCAATAAGCCCCACACCATGTTATTATTCCGCTTTCCACTTGGCCGTGTGCTGAGTCGTAGCAGCAGTCCTAATTAATAAAATTTAAACAGACATATCGAAGAAAAGCTCCATTCTGTTTTCTTGGTTAAGCAAATACACAAATGTTACATAATGAGATGCCGCATTGTATTATTGTGTGACTTTCTTCTGGTTTTGTGCTATTAGAAAAAATGCCATTTCTTACAGTTAACTTTTAAGAACTAGCGGCTTTGTTTACTAGGGACCCGCGGCAGCAACCGTTTCTTCCTTCGGGGGAAATAAAACAACTTTATCAGGTTAATATTTCATGAGGCTGAGCAAAAAAAAAAAAAAAAAAAAAAAAGTGCTTTCAAGAGGAAACTTTCTCAGGCAACAGACGCGAGCTGATGCTCAAGCACCGAGTGCGATGCCGATTCGAACCGCCATGTGCATTGTAATCCTTTTTTCAGCACGCTAATAGTTGTTAACAGATTACATCAATGTCTTTACCAATGTGCTTTGGTGGTGACATTCTGCTTCTCTTGCAAACGTTTGTCTGACAAAAGGTAGTGTGGGGCTGTTTAGCCCTTCGTTGTAACCAACTGGCCTTTAATCAGAACAAACGCAATCAACTCCGGAACATAAGCAGCAGCAGCATGACATGTCAGGAGAAGCAGAATTATTTATGAGTGGCGTAATAGGGCGGTAAGTGTGTCGTGTCGCCTTTGTATTGCATGTCAGTTGTGTTCCTGAGAGCGCACACGGGAGAAAATCAGACACGCGATGCGAGAGAGAAAGACGTCAGACAGAGCGAAGGATATGATAGGCAAAGAGAGTATGAACACTTTCCAGGGCACAAGCACAACTTCTCATTTCCTCGATGGGGTCAATCCAAGATTTACAGTTGGCTCTGTCTTTGACGTGACAGCACATCCGCACATACACACGCACACAAACACATACAATGCAATAAAATGAGTGAAAATGAGAACTAAGCTCCTCAAACGTTTTGCCAGTGTTTTTATGTTGTTCACCAGACTGTGTTCTCTAGATATTAGTTTTCAAGGGAGTTCATCTTGCGGAAATGTGAGTCATCTGATTTTGAAAAGAATTGTTCCCATTAGAATCAAATGTTGAGGTGTGTCCGAAAAGTTCTGGTAATGAGGCCGCAAAGGATATATTTTAGATCCAAACAACAACTTTAGCACTAGTATAGCTCACCTATATTTTATCAACAGTTTAACATCCTGAAAGATCTTGCCTCAAAGGACTGCACTGCTGCCAATTGGCGAAGTGTATTTATTTCATGACGCTATAACACACTACAACACACAGCTGACAACGGCACATTGTTTCCAAAAATTCAAAAGACCTTACAAAAAGCATATTTGTAGTGCACTGTATACTGTATAAGGCTGCCAAAAAGTAGTGCTGTTCAAATCAGTTTGTGAAGTCATTTTTCTAGCAGGTTTATTAGTTTGGTCCAAACAGTAAAAACGATGCTACATACATAAATAGCATGACAATATATGAAGGAGAAAGTGTGTAACTTGTCTACATTTTTATTTTTAAATAAATGGCACTTTGTCATCCTGTCTTCAACACGGCAGTGATTTTTTTCCTGTAAAGCAATCAGTGGACAGTAGCATGTATAGTTCCACCCTACACAATCAAACCATAGCTAACAACTTGAACTGTTACACTCACAAAAGGAAGACGAAAACTGGGGTGGCAGCTTTTTGTTGAAGGAAAATTTTGAGGGAAAAGGGGTTTCACTCAATTACCAAATAAAGAAACCCAAATAAATGTTGCAACAAAATCAACTGTTTGTTTATAATTGGGATTTATAATAGATACATTTGTAAAGGGGCTAGATGTCAAGTCAAAACATTTGTCTTTACATGTTCTATGCGGCTCGGCTAGTCTGAACAGGGTATTGTGATTGGGTTTTTCCGTATCAAAGTCTACCTTTTGTGTATGTCGACTCTCTCTTTTTTACTTCGATTTGGGTGAATTTTACTAAAACCTAATTATAAGTCTACCTCTGACTTAGTAGTTGCCCATATCATGGGTTGTCCAATTACAACACAATGTGTGTGTTATTAAAATGACAAAATAAGGGTACCGCATTTTCAACACTATAAGGCGCACGCCTCATTTTTTTTAAAAAGCTGATGGTGCGCCTTATAATCAGGTGCGCCTTATATATGGATCAATATTGAGATTGGGATTGGTAGATGGGGAATGAACTGATAACGTAAGCTTTACCTGTTTCTTTTATGTGTTTACAGTTGAACAAGGTTGGTCATAATGACATTTAGTTATTATGCTATTGAGAGTTTAGAGTTATTATTTGAGTTATTATTGTTATTACTTTGCGTATTACTATATTGTGATTAAAAAAGATTTAAAATATGTAATTAATTGATTTAATAATCCTAATCATTAATTGAGGGTGCGCCTTATAATGCGGTGCGCCTTATAGTGCGGAAAATACGGTACTTTAAGACATACTTCTTCATCGTATATCGAATAACATACTGTTGCGGTTATTGGGGGAGGGGGTGTGGCGGAAACGAGACAAATGTGGAAAATAATAACAATAAAATGATTTGAAGTTTCAATGCATTCTATTTTTGGCACAGCTTAATATGAATTTGTCGGGAAGCCGTAAAACTAATCATCACAGTCTGATGCGCCAAATAGCTCCTTCCATTTAAATTGCTTGGCGAAAGTGCATTTGAGAGTGCGAACACGCTAAAACGGATGCTTAATATATCTAATTAGAGGTATATAGAATAATTTTGAGCTTTGTACATGACACAATATTACTTGTTTCACATTCCAATTAATGTTATACAAACACAGATATATTGAGAAAATTGGTCTGGTTTTTAGCTATGCAGGTGTAAGTCAACCCCCCACCCAACCCCCACCCACCCACCAATATGGGGGTTGAAAGTGAGGGAAAAAAACTTGACTTGTACATGGACAAATACTGTAAGGAGCAAAAAAAATCTATTAATATCATCCTAGTGGCAGACGGGTTGGCACGTTCACCTGACAGTGCAGAGGTGGTGGGCCATTTTGCCACATGCTATCAATCAAAAAAGGACATTACAGTCGCTCAGAGCTAAAAAAAAAAAACAACAAGAAAAAAAACAAAATCAAACCTTACTCTGAGCTTGGTGGTAGCAGAAATTTAGATGCACCTCTTCAACTCACCAATGTGGTTAAATCCAAAAACTGCCCACACCAAAATTCTAGCCATGTTTGGTGGAAATCGGCCAATTACAGAGACCCCCATTTGAGAATTGTTGTAATGTATTATTATTCACAGGTGTCCGTGAGGGCACCTTGGCCTTGGTGAATTGCACGAGCAGGCAAAATACACAATGAGCAAAATGGCTCTAATTAAAAGAAAGCAGGTATCAGTATGCTGTGTGTCTTTAACGTAATCTGCGCGACTGAACATTGTGGGTAGTCAAGACTATTAACGGCTTGTGTAGTGCTATGCGACTGAGACTCGTCGCAAGCGCGATGAAATACAATGCAACACAACAGTGCAGAAAAATGTCAACAAGGCTTTGGACACTCGTCATATTGACTTGGGGGAATGCTTGATTGCACAGCCACACACGACTTGACATGGATGAATGTGTAAGTACTTCCTATTTTTTTCCATTCATCACACACACAAACTAGATTGCAATCCATGATTGCTCATGGTGCATGATGAGAAAATGTGGTGGATGCATAATCTGATATGCATGACTTGAAGTTTCACCGCACCTTTCTTTTTCCTCTTCGAAATCACAGGTTGCATCCATAATTTAGAAATGCCCCTATCTATTTTCCTCCTTTTTTCCCCACTCTGCCTCTCCCTCAGCCCTTCCTCGTCCTGCATTTCACTCCTGGCAATCTGTTTTTGCAGATTAGCTCATTAGCATATTGCACAATGTGCAGATGCTACCAAAAAGGATTTACCTTGCAGAGTTTTTGATGCTGTTATGCACAAAAACAATTGACTCTGCCAAAGATTTTGTGCAGCAGCCTAAAGTAAAAGAGTGGGTACAAAAAAAGGTGCAAATTTGGTCTTGGGTGTGTACTTTCATGTCAAGTGTTTTCCACTTCTGCGGGAAACTGCAAAAACCACGCCATGTTGAAAGCATCAGGAGCAAGTCTAGCCAACAACAAACAGGCCATTTGCTTCTATATTTCCTTATAAGCTAGATCTATTGTATTTGAGAGTATACTAAAGGCAGAATATAAGTGCATGATCCAACAAAATGGAAACTGTGTCCAAATTACAAATCGCAGAAGAAGAACACCATTTTAGTTATTTACTATGAACTGAATATGAATGAAATAAAATGACACAAACATATTAAAAAAGAAACAATAAACAAAATTCTAAAACAAACGGCAGTAACAATTGATCAGTGTTTTCAATATATCCTGATTTTTCTTCCTCTCCCTCTTCATTGTGGAGCTCTCTCTCTCTATGTATGTGTATATATATATATAATATATATATATATATATATATATATATATATATATATATATATATATATATATATATATACACACACACACACACACAACATAACACACATACAGTGGGGAACTGTCAGGGCCAGCAAGGAAGGCCTTCTCTGCTGGCCAAATATAACCTGACATTATCATAACTATAATTATAATAACTATAATAAAAGTCAATTTTACATTTATGTTTACAAATGTTTTACTAATATATTTTATATTGTTTATATAAAAAATTATTTTCCATATTCCACTCTTTTCATGTCATATTATATCCATTTGGTTACAATCCTTCAAGTGCTATAGTTTTATATTAAGAGTTTTTAGCCAATTAGAATTCAACTAACTTGTGTTGCCAGGGTGCGTGAAATCTGCATGCCGCCCTAAGAGCTAGAGCATTCGCTTCAAAAGTTGCGGGCCTTCTGTGCCGTGTGCAAAGATATATTTGAACCGGCCTCTGTTGTTATTAGACATCTGCAATAGCCAATCGACTCGTAAGATCGCCATCTAGAGGCCTCTCGTTGAACGAAACGTGAGTGAATGCTCACTGCAGGAAGGTGGTGCTATTCTCGACAACCAAGCTCCGCGGTGTTGGCTTTGGCTGATTGCGTAGAATATCTATTACCTTACCTATCCCGAATGCGGGATCGATTTGGTGTTTGAGGCTACACTGGATTTGCAAACTTCAATTGTTAACCAAGGCAGTAACGAGACACCAAAGCATGGCTGGACACACGCACTACTTTTAAAGACTTCTTGGGACACCCAAGTGGATATACAGTATTGTACATATCGGTTCGAAGGTAAAGAGAGCGCCTCAATGCGCTACGGAGCTTTTAAAAAACCTTCGGGAAAACCCGAGTGGATACACTGTACATCTCAGTGCCAAGAGAAAGAGAGCATGAAGAGGTCAAGAAAAATCTTGTTGATATTTTGTTGACGTTTCAATTTTATTTTTTTGTAGTAAAGTCATGACATGTGCAACCAAGTGGAGACTGTAAAGTATAATACTACTGCAAAAGGCTAGGATAAATTTAGCACGTGTTTTAAACATTGTCATTTTTAGCCCTTTACGTCTTGTCCCGTCCCAATTTTTAAAGAGATGAATATAATGTGAGAGAAGATTCAGGGCCACAGCAGCAAAGTGGACACTGTGGCAAAATGCTGCAGCTTATTGAGCTAAGCCAAGGTTAACAGGCTAAGGTCACGTCAATGTTGTTTGTTTGTTTAATTATCATATCCAGCTGGTTATTTTGGAATCAATTCTCTTCCATTTAATAATTGTGTCAGCACTCTTTATATCTTATCAGGCTCTATTATTGTCTGAGTTCTTCACTCATACACTCATACATAGTGAGTATTATATACCATTCAAAGTGTGCATGTTTTTTTATTCTGGCTGGCAAAACTCCAGCACTGCATTTTCCCAGTGCCATGAAAGAGGTGAAACTCACACTGGAAACATATAGTAACTGTCAAAAGTTTGGAACCACCTTAAAATAATAATGTCTCGATCACATATTTATGTGTCGGAGTCTAAGTCGACTGATTTTGAGGAACACGTTGAATTTGAGGGTGTTTCCAAACTTTGGGCTGGAAATGTATGAGTTAAATCAAGATGCTTACCAGTCAGTTGAGGAGGGAGATACTGTGTTTCACTTTGACAAAATCCACACCTTAATCCTCATCGATCACAGGCCCGCTTCTGAAATGAGACAAAACGAAAAGAGCGACGTGCATCAAGGTGTGTGACAAACCACAATGTGCTTTTCAGTGATAGGCAAACAAGACTAGAAGTAGCGCCGTTTATCGAGATGTAATAAAGCACTCCTGTCGCGCCTGACAGATTGGAGGCGCGTAACAAAGTCTGACAATGTGCACATCTAATCCCTGACAAATATCACACTTTAAAACACTTGAAACACCAAACGTGAGTTGATTTTCTTTTTTTCCCCTTTCTCTCTGGTGTCGTCGAGTTGCCAAAGCAGCTGTCAGTTAAGTCTGCAGGCTTTCATCATTTCTGCAAGATGAGTGGAACAACTTCTCCTGTCTTTATTGTTAATATCTTGTCAGTTTGTATGGTCCTCGAGGACGACTTAAATACTGTATCTTCACAGGCTACAGTTTGGCCCACATTTAATTACGCTTAACAGCTAAATACGCCTTTATTCACCCCCTCAACTAATGCTTGAGTCCAATTAAATTAGTCATATTCCTTTTAATTAACTAAATATGATCTGATAGTGTAATTTTACAGTGGTTTATGGGATCTAGAAAGGGCACTTAAACAGAGACAGCCCCACACTCATTAGGAACCCTTTTTGTGCAATTGTGTTGACATTTAGGTGCGTTCTCAGTGTTTACACACTTACGTGTGAGCCACTAAACCGTCACCGACACTAAGTTCCTGTTTGTGCTCGGCCCATAATTGTTACTGCAAGACAAAGCTACATACTGAGAATAATGACAAGTACTGTTATGAAATTATCATTCCTTCTGTAGGAATGTGCATGATTAGACAAAGATACTGTTGTTTCAATCTCAACTAGCTGTCGAAAGAAGTCTAAGTGTACCGTTGATTTCAAAAGTCTACCCACTGCTGCTCAAATACCAATGGAAACCAAGATAAAACCTTGCAAAACTTTTTCTGATAGGCCTAAAATAACAACTGAAAAGTGTTAGTTGTTATTCAAAGGTAGTTTAAATTGTGGGAGGTATGCGCTGACTCTCCTTTCAACATGAATTTGAATATGATTGGTTATTTCTGAACACAGCCATATTCTTAATAAAAAGAAGTGTACAGACATGTGCAACCACATTACCTCAGTTGTTTGTTTTTACTTTCCTCTGCAAAAAGTTTAAAATATCTTCAATTGAGTTGTACAGGTTATAGGTCACATTATTGGTGGAAATCTTTTTTTAAAATATTCATTTTTTAATGAAGCTTTTGAATTGAAGAGTGTAAACTTTCTAGTTCAAATTCATGACATGAGTATATCATTTTTTTTGTTGATAGGCAAAATGAAGCATTAATGAACATCACTTTGTTTAAAGAACACCAACACAGTTGCATGAACTCCAACGAGTTTATAGCTGCAAATCAGAGTAATGTTGCCTTTGAGAGACCATTTCAGATATGCGATGCTTCACCTTGGAAAGTGTCATTTTCACAGGAAAGACCATTGTTTTCCCTACATTTTTTTTGTAACTTTCAGCAAAATTTCAAGACCACTTTACTTTCTTACTAACATAGTTAGTATGGAAATAAAATATGAAGAAAGAAATCTCACGACATACAACCACGTCAGTCAAATTTTGACTATTGAGCGCACAAAATTCCCTGATTCGCTGATTGGCTGAGGAATGTAACATGATCGTCTGCAGTGAATGATGACCATGCTGGGCATGCCACCACAAATCGACACAATGAGTCTGGTGTGTCTTGACCATCACAGCGGCAGCACCACCAAAACCCTGAGGCCGACCATCCGAACCAGGGTTAGATCGAACCCAGGTTAGGAACCACTGATATAGGGGTGGACAGATGGCATTATGGCTTTTTCCAAGCATGGATGGTTTGGCACGCTCTTAATTTTGGGTTCGGATTCAGTTTTTTTCTATGTTACCGTGTACAAGACGCACCGACACGTTGGCAGCAATGTATAAACTATGGCAAAACAGAATAAATCCCATATTTTGTAAATTCTTCATATGTTCTTGTGTTCATATCTGTAAATTATATATATATTTGTTACGTGTTAAGTGTGTTTCAGATTACCCATTCAGTGAACGCCTCACCAGGGTAACTGTTAACATGCTCAAAACAGTTGTTTATCATTCTCCTCGTGAAGCAGTTTATGATAGTGTGTACTGTATATGTCAAAAGAGCAACATTAATAAACGAGTCAAATGCAATACTTTTTGGTCTTGACGAACCGGAGCACTCAGCTGCATACCTTGCGACTCTTAATTAAATCAGCTAGAAACGTCATAACCTCTGAGTTTTAGTAATTCTTCAGTGTGTGAACAAGGACAGACTCGGACGGTGGTTCAATCTGCTTGACTTTTTTTTTATTGAAAATGATGCCATAACAACCTCACCTGACACGAGCTGCTGTTTGCGGCAACATGCACTTGCTGCTAACAGCTAACTGAAGTCCGCTCTCTACCTAGTTTCATTAGGGCAATTATTGTAAGTAAGAATACGGCCGATACAAAAATGCACATCGTTGCGTCAAAACTCGGCTTAAGGGGCTGACAGCTCAAACTTCTTTGAATGGTGTTGAATAAAATAATAATAAGAATAATAATTTTCAAGTTACTGTTTATGTGACGCACCTGTACCTTTGGCCTACATTTTGGGAGAAAAAAATGTTTCTTATATTTGGGGAATTACGGTAAATTAGGTAAATCAGCCATGGCATTGCTTTGTCAGGCTCTGTTCTTTTTAACTTTACTTTTGCCTTGGATGCTGAATACTATAATCATGTGGACATAAGAAACACTGGATTGTAGTACAAATAGACTTTTCACTGCACCTTCAACATTAGGGATAAAACAGTCATCCACCGGCACCTTCATATCTTGTTGTCGGTTCTGGCAGGTGCAGTGGGGGCAACTTAAACAACAGCAGCAGTGCAGCTGGGCCAAGCCAAAGCTATGGCTAAGTTAATTAGAAAATGGATAGCATAGACTGATGACACTGTCCTACTGTTGTCGGAATACAAAAGTCCATGGCTTGTCAAAATGCAGCTTTGGTGAGTAAAGACTGGAATTGAGACCCAGTTTTTTGTTGGGAAATAGAACCCAATTTCAATTACTGAGCATTGTTTATGTTGTTATTTTTTTTTAAAATATTCTTATCATTTCCAGTCAGCGGCTCGGTGGAGCAGTGGGTAGCATATTTGCCTCACAGTTCAGGGACCCGAGTTTAAATCCACCTCGATCCGGTCTTCCTGTGTGAAGTTTGCATCTTCTCCCCGAGCCTGTATGGGTTCTTTCCGAGTACTGAGGCTTCCAACCAAATTGTGCTAAATTGTCCTTAGGTGTGATTGAGTGCATGAACGCTTGTTCGTCTCTGTGTGCCCTGCAATTGGCTGGCAACCAGTTCAGGGTGTCCAGCACCTACCGCTCGAAGCCAGCGGGGATAGGTACCAGCAACCCTGCGACCCTTGTGAGGATAAGTGGTTCTTGAAAATGGATGGATGGATTTCCAATCAGAACCTATGGCATCACCACACACATCGCATATCACAACATCCGTGGTGACTTAAAGTACTAGTGCTGATATCAAGAAGTATGGAGACTAGGAAGCACACTCAGTTTGCTCACATTTTAGACAGAATGATGACAACAGGGCAACTTTCAATACTTGTTAAGTTGATTTTTTTTCTTCCCTCTGAGGGAGAGAATACAACTAATATGCAAAAGAATTTGCACACACAGCATGTGACAACTTAAAACGGCTGTCTCATTTTTGTGTCGCTCTGGAGTGCTCAAACCAGCTGCCACAGGAACATTGCCACACCCTCTGGTTAGTATTCCATGTAACTGTTAGCGGCATTTCACTTTATTGTAGTAGGATTGCTACTAACTGCTGATATTAAGGAATATCTTCCCTTTTCATTTAGATGACCACATGCAGACTTTTCTGCAAAGAATTGTCAACATAGTTGGTTTGTGAAAAATTGCACAATGCACATTTCTGAGTCCACAGTTGACTTGAGCTGATTTCATTTGTCATTGGCTGAGCAGGCTGGTTAGTGCAGGGTTCGATTACGACTTCGGCCTTCCAGTGCAGGGTTTGCATGTCTTTCTCCGGCCCGTGTGGATCTTCTCCTTGTACTCCAGTTTCCTCCCACATTCGAAAACATGCATGGTACGTATGGTGGACACTCTAAATTGTCATTAAGTCTGTCAAAGTCAAAGTCAAGTTTATTGTCAATTTCTTCACATGTGCTTAACATACAAAGGAATCGAAATTACGTTTCTCACTATCCTCTTCGTTTTACATGTACAATAATAAAGTGCAGGTGCGCAAGACGAGACAATCCTAAAACTAGATTCTAATCTATAGTAATAATGTAAAGTGCAGTATACTTGATCTACTTTGCCTAGTGTTGCTAAACTAATAACTAAAACTAAAAACTAAACACGAAAAACCAGGTATGGCAAGATTACCCCAAGGCAAGACATAAGTTGCAGCATATGACTGTGGACAGTCCAACAGTACGGGGCAAAGCAAGACAACTCTGACTGTGGTTGTCCCAGCTGTGTGCATTTGAGGTAGTTGTTACAGTTATAAGTGTAATCGCTAGTGCAATAGAAGTACAATTTTAAATAAATATGGCAGCAGCAAGTCTGTGCAAATTTTGTCTGTTTGTGAATCTTATCAATTGACGTTGAGTGATATTTAATATAAAATTTAAAAAATTAAATTTAAAAATTAAATTTAAAAAATAAATAAATAAATAGAATAAATAAAAAGTTTGATTCTATTTCATTCCTTGAAAAGGACTTCACACATGTAGCACTAAAATGCTTACAGTCTGCATACAGTCAGTAAACAACACTGTCAATGCTACGTCATCATAGAGGCAACAAATGGAAGCAGTGAGTTCCTCAGTTGTTTATTTACACCCAGCAAAAATACTAAGAAGAAACAAATTCCCCTAACATGCCTTTGTTTCAGTATCACACAACACAACGATGATGTATGAGAATCGAGGTAAGCGAGCCACACGCACACACTCATGCGCGTGTGTTACATGTGGATTAATCTCCACTGGGCGTCGTCACAGATGCCATTAAATGTAGCAGAAGGCGAGAATCGTGCAGGAAAACGAGAGCCTGCCATCTAAATAATTTATTCCAAGGCTCATCTTGTCTCACACCATGGGGGGGTTTCTGCTTTCAATTTGCCCCCACCCCCGTATTCAAACGTCGGGAGCAGATTTGTTGTGATTGGCATGCAGAAGGTCAGCGTTAGTGAGCTGGTGTCGACGTCGTCCTCAGCGGGCTGTTGTGGCGGTCTATTAGCATGCTAGGATGGTGTTGCTTATGTGCATGCATGTGTACGTTGAGAGTGTGTGTGTTTCTGTCGGGTGGGGGTGTCTTTGTTTACTCGAGTGTGTGCTGGCTGGCTCTGAAGAATAGGCCTAGGGAGCGTAGAGACAGTGGTGTGTGTCGGAGCTTATTAGGCATTTTTCCAAGGGCACAGGAGGCACCAGACATTACAGTGGACAGACAGAAAAAGGAAAAAAAAAAAGAACATGACTGCTAATCATAGTGATAGGGCGTAAGCAGTGTTGAGGGGTGAGGAGGAATACAAAATGAGAAGAAGCGTGGATGAGGATGGAATTAGGGATGAAGTCATACCAATTTATGTCCTCACAGCGTGTGTCACAGAAGGACGAAAAAGAGGGCAGGTACAGTGATGACCAATCAGGTCATTGGTCACACGAGTGACCGCAGGAACCGTTTCAAGAACTTGTGATGTAGGAGTTTGTGTACTTGCCTCTATCACATGCAAAATATGTTTTGGGTCAGGGATGATCCACATGGACCTTCCTTGGTACTACCAAGACACTAGGATCTTCGTGTGCCTACTTGGAACCAATGTGTTGTGCTGACGAATGCTTGGACATGGGGGTATATTGTTTTAGATCACTATCAGCAGAAGCCTTTAAGCGCCTCAGCAGAAGCTTTCACTACTGTAGTCAGTGTAATATTTTTGAAATAATGGAATGGGTAAAAACATTTGGCAAATGAATGAACGATGAAATACAGGCTCTCCTGAGCATTTTTGGAGTCATGGACCACTTTTTTTCCAAGGACCCCCCTTGCAAATGTTTGCGAAAGCAAAACAAAACAAAACAAAACAAATGATATAAGCCAAACATAAGTGCCTTTTTCTTTCACCAAAAGATTCAATTTGACAACAAGTATACTTGTTATTTTTCAGCAAAACTGAAGTTTAGAAAATAAAAATCGCAAATTGCACGCCTTCTTGTAACAAAACGGGTCTCCCAAATTTCTCCCAAACAGGTTGCGGCCAATTATTTAGTCAAAAACAACTGTTTTTTATCACCGACTGGTTTTATCACCTCGTTAGCAAGCAATTGTAGACACGAAACGCATTTTGACATATTTAACAATAAAAATATATTAAACTGGTTGGAGTGATTGCTTTATTGAAGAGTCATAAATACTTTCACAATTTAATATATAATAAAATGAAATGAATGTTCCATTGGCTTCTATCTAGGTAGACAGACAGCGAACAGCAAACGAGTGTAACTCTTCTTTAATTTAGTTATGTCAGTCGTACAGCTCTCACTCATTTATATTGTAAAACTGTAAAGAAAAGAAAATACACCAAACATAACTCACGTATGTCCCATATACAAAATATACACAAATTGCATAGATTAAATCAATCATATAACTGAATTAAAAATGATATTCCTTTCAATGCAAAATGTTAATTAGATGCGAATGAGTATGATTATCAATGCAAAACATTTGCATCTGCTAATATAAGCCAATAGGAAATACCTAGCACAAACGAAAATGCTGACGAGGTAAATACATACAAGGCTATGACATGCAGATACTAACATTAGCTGTGATTTTATCTACAATCACAAGTTAGACCAACAAATGAACATTTTTGGGCATATTAGCATAAATGATAACATTCCTTCGAAGAAAACCCAACTCACAGACACTCATGGTCCAGATCTCACAAAAAGAAGGAACAATGCGTGCGCACCGAGAGAAATTGCTCCCAACACCCTCCTTCCCCACCACAAAATGCACTATCAACAACGGCCAAATGTGTTGCCAAAGAAAAAAAAAGACTAAGCCAAACAAGGCACAAATCTGTAGCAGTTAAAAGATAACCTAAATCAGTTCCAAAACACAAAGTATTTCGCCGACTGCCTGCAATAGTTCATCCGCCATGTTTTCCACGCGGAAGAAACTCCGAAAGGTACGCGTTGCGGAAAATCTGGCCGGCGCAGACTCCACGCAGACGGGCCTGGTTTAGAAGCTTCCTGCATTTTGATGCGTGGAACCATGCAGAGCTCGCGGACGTGCCAAGCATAAACCAAGCTTAATGCTGCCGCCCATTTTGCCCTTCTTGCAGGATTTGGTCGCTTGTTATTTCTTAAAATCAATGGTCTTAACCTTGCGTTTGCCCCCTGGTGGTAGGATGACTGAAATAGCTTGAATATCGCAGAGGATCCGCTTAATTAATCGTGGCAGCCTATATCGTTATCACGATTAAAATTTGATTAATTTTGCAGCCCCACTTCTTAGTCAATACTTCTTGCTGGACAGGACTGGTAGTGAATTTGTTTTCCTCTGCTGGCATACGTCATCAGTCTGATTTGAATAAACTACCTCCCGCATTGTCGCTGGGTGGGAATACAAACTCGTGGGTGAGACACAGGTTATTTGCACCTGATATACCTGGTAACTGGATTTCAGAGATCTTGGATGTGAGTCTCCAATAAGACAAAAATAAAAATGAAACAATACTTTTGTTTTTTGAAGAAATTTTCATGGGTAATATTAGCTTGCAATTTAATGGGATAAGAGAAGTTTGGGCAGCACTTTGGGTAGTGGTTAGCACACCCACTGTGTAGTTTAGATGCTCTGGCTTTGAACCTCGGCTCTAGTCTTCATTTGTGGGGTTTTCTATAGTCGTTTATCCTCACTAGAATTCCTGATTTGCTGGTGCCTCTACCAACTATCTATGAGCAGTCAGCGAAGGAAACCCTGAACTGTTTGCCAGCCAATTGCAGGGTACACAGGGACGAACAATCATTAACAGCCCCGGACACACCTAAGGGTTTACATATTCTCCCACTAAAGACACAACAAACAGTATCAAGCACAAATATTTGTCAAAAATCTCTCAAAGGCTTTACAAACTCTGGTGGGGGAAAATGTGGCTCTTTCAAACAAAGTGAGATTTCAAAGTAAAATAAGTGGGGGCCCAGTGGTGATGGCAAGAATGAATGGCCTCCCGAAGAGGTTAAACAAATTCTGGAGAAATGGCAGGCAAACTGACAGTCAGGCGGCGGGCCAAGCACAGAAGTTCGAATATGGTTGCAGTAGTCAGGCCAGTTCAAACCAAGAATGAAATAAAGGAGAACTTGTGGTGTGAAAGAGAGGGAAAGAAAACTTTTACTTCCATTCCACCTTCACATGCACAATCAGAAACCATTGTCAAAGCACTTTGTTGTGTCAACTTTTTGTTACAATGCAGCTTGTTGAGTGCACATTCAGGAAGGAAGTCACCCAATAGACTTAATAGTAGGGATTCAGTTCACTTGCACTGCATACAAGGTACAGTAGCCTGTATTTTCTCAGCAAGCAGAAATCTCCCCATGTTGGTCCCTAATAGTTCTTCCAATTGCAAAAAAGACACAATACTATATAAAATTGGTTGTTCATCAACTGCAAATATGCCCTGCAATTGGCTACTCTGCTCACTTGCCTGAAGACAGCTGAATTACATAAACAAAACCAACAGCAAAAAAGATAACAATTACCGTCAGAACAAATGACATTTACAATACAGTGGACCCCCGGTTTACGATGTCCCTGCCTTACATTTGTTTATACCTTACGACGAAGACCGTGCCGTTTTTTTGTCCCATCTTTACGCCATTTTTTTTACCTTACGATACCTCAAACATGGCGGTCAGTGTGCGTGCGTGACTGCGAGTCCGTCCGTACTCATATGCCTATACAAGCATACACCACTACAATAGCTGGTCTGCTATTGGTCGGCGTCACTCGTTCCAAAATGGCGGAACATTAAAGCTTTGTTCTCCTGTGAGTGCTTACACAAACGGATTTATAGTGCATTTTCCTGCTCAACTAAAACTTGAATTGGTTAGCCATGGGTCCAAAGATTGCTAGTGATGTTAAAGAGAGAAGTAAGAAGATGATTTATATGCAAACAAAGCTGGAGATAATCAAGAAACATGAAGAAGGCTAAGCTAGCCTAGGCTACCCTCACTATGAAATATGGCCATTAGTCGCTAAAAGGTAAATGAATCCTTTATATATTTTTTATTTATGATATTATTTAATTGTATGCATGTATATTATTTATAAGTAGCATTAACTATACTATTTTGATACCAATTTTTAATATGTATATACAATTTTTATGTTTTTACTGGGGTTTTACTCGCATTAGCTAAATAACATTGGATTGCCCGTCATACGGCAAATTCGTGTTACGATCCCAACCGCGGAACGGATTAAGCTCGTAAACCGGGGTCCTGCTGTACTTCGGCGCAGATTTTGTTTTACTTTAAAAGATAAAAACTTGTCGGTGCCCTAACCCCAAAAGATTCAATTTACCCTCAAGGACCAAATAAGTTTCACACAGGCCTGTTCTACAAGCTGCTGAGTAGTGATGCAACATTGTGATTTCCGATAAATATTGTATTTAGGTATGGGGTGATATCAGATTATGACGGTATGATAACCCTGACCAAAAAAAATCATGATGTCGCAAGTTTTGAAATTGCAGCACTTAAAATATATAAATTTCGAATATTTTTTTAAATAGCCATTTTTTTCCACATTAAAAAACTAATTTTTGAAGAAAAAATAGAATAAAACATTTATTATAATAACAAATATTTACCATGCTAAATTTAAATAATATGAAAGTAAAATTCAAAGCAAACCTTCAGTGAGTGATGCATCTACAGGTAATTTAAACTGAAATATGTGCACCTAGTACAAAATAAGTATAAACCTACAATAATGCAACAATATTTAAAAATTTAACTGTTTTCTAATAAACCATCACTCCAACTACTACCCCTGAACTCGTGTCCCATTAATGCATTGCATTGTCTCAGGTCCTGATTGATTACACAGTTGACAAAGCCTTGGCGGAAGTTCGTGCTCTCGTTTGCCTCCGAAATGTCCTCGGCGACGAGCTGGGCGCTGGCGGCGCTCTGCACCCGCGTACACAGAGGGGAAACTTGGCACCAGCATGACTCAACATGGAGGAATGCGTGGATGGTTATGTCTCCCTCTCTCCCTCCCTCCTAAAGTGGGCAGGTCTATTCACACTCGGTAATTATCAAGGTTATTTTCTCCAGAAGGCCAAGTCTCTGTTTATGGACAGGAGCGTGTGTCACTGGTCCTTGGCTGCGGTCAGGCCTCAGTGGCTTTGCGGTTGCCAGACTACGCCACTGTCCGGCTTTAAAAACATTTTCGGTCTCTGCATGGAGTTGTCAAGCAACATTGTTCTTTGTATAACCGACAAAACAAAAGGCTGGCATGCAGCAAGTGGAAAAGTTAATATTCAAGTGAGCAAGCAGGCAAGCTCCTTAAGATGTGTTTTTAAATAAACATAATATGGACTCGAATGGGACACACCATCTACTTATTGCAAACGTGAAGATAGAGTTCAACTTTTACATCTTTAGTTTGACAGTGTTGTAAAAACGGTTAATAGTTGTTAACTGATATTTGTTTAATTTAATCTCTTTACCAGAGCCAAATTATCTAGAGAGTTGCAACCTGGGCTTGCTGAACACATTTCCTTCTGGCATGCATCGCATGAGGAAGTGCAACTATGAAGGGTCACTGGTTAACAAGATGTTTTAAAAAAAAAAAAAAGAAAAGAAAAAATAATGCTTAGCAAAAAGAGGGGTATTGTAGCAGTTAATTAGAGGCAAACAGAAGGCAACTTTGTCTGGTGAATGGCATACAGAGGAGGCTTGTCTTCGTATTACAGAGCAAACAAAAGCCCCGAGCGAACTTGACTTGAGCTCTAAAGTAAATTTGCATTTAACAAACTGTTGGCCAGGGTCAGTAGTGCAAACATAACACACATTCACCTTCACCCAAAAAAAAGCTTGCTTTCTTTACATAGGCAGCTTCCTCTTCGTTTCGTTGAACGGGCCTGGCTTTGTTAGTGTGCGGAAATGCTTCCAGAGGGAATGAAAATACTGGCAAGTCCCTGCAGCGCATTCTGGAGGGAGAGTGTGTGTGTGTGTGTGTGTGTGTGTGGGGGGGGGGGGGGGGGGGGGGGTAGAGAGAGAGAGAGAGAGAGAGAGAGAGAGAGAGAGAGAGAGAGAAAGTGAGAGAGAGAGAGAGAGAGAGAGAGAGGTTGTGCAGCTGCAAGAACACACACACTCACGCATACATACACACAGGTCTGTATGCCAAGTGGCAGTGTAGGTGGAGCGCTCAGGTTACGTACAGAGATAACTGTGTTAACCCAAAGAACATAAACACGGGTGTGTGGTTACAAGGCTGTCAAGGGGAAGCAACGCTGGCAGCTCACAATCTAAACTTGGACTAATGTTGCCATGGTTGCTACTAATTTAAAGGCGGAGTAACTGTGGATACCACTACAGGTTTTAGTGAAACACACTCCAGGTTGCCGTGGATTTGCTTGTGTGCGTGTGTATGTGTTTGGTTTTTGCTGCATGGTGGGGACCAACTTCAATTCAATTACGCTTGCATGTAGGTAATAGCTGAGTTGTAAGTGTGGAAACAATGCTATGGTGTGCTATGGTCACAGTTATCACTACAGTGCTCAATTGGCTTATATTAGGTAAGCATTAGTCAAGGGTGTCAACTATCCTCCACAAAAAATGTATTTGATGAGAATTTTATGATTTATTATTGTTATTACTATTTTAAATGACAAATTTTCATCCCTGGCGATGAGACTATAGTCTTAGAACTACAGTATATTATGAAAACAGTACCTGAAGTCATCAAGGTCAAGAAATTCAACCTATTCAAGCTATCTCTTAAAAATGAACAGCTATGAAGTGAAAGTCATTAAGATGTCAAAAAGCCTAGGCTAAAGGTACATCACGAAACTGACTGAAATACCAATATGTGTAAAGCTGTGATATGGAAATGTGCAATGAGTATATTTGGCATTGCCTTGTTTGCTGCCTAAATGGGTTGGTGGAAAAAGAAAAAAAATGAAAAAAGAAAATCTGAAAATCCATGATCGTCATATCAATAACTTTTATATCTTCATGATATTTGGCAGTTTTATGCCTAACGTGTTGCTGTACAATTCAGAATTCAACATTAACAACATACGTATCTCTGAGAGTGGTTAGTTTGCTTGTTAAACATTATGGTTAAAAGAGCAACACCCACCCATAACATTTCTACCACTTTGGTATGTTTATCATTGGCTAGTTTATTACACAGAGACTGCAGCGCAGCAACAGAGAAGAGTGAGCGCCTTTCCAACATGAATGACCCAATACCAGTTGGATTGGCGAAAAACCGGCATGTATGTCATTAACCCCCATTCTGTTTTACATCATTTCCCCCACTTCACGTCAGTGCTGTTTAAAAGGTGCAAAATGTGGAAGGTCTTCTCACTGATTTTGATTTTAAACGAAGGGCATTTCTGCAAAAGCCAATGTCGTCCTCACACATGCTCCTATTACACTTTTTAAAAATTCCATTACCTCACAATGTGACCATTTCACTTGGCCACAAGCACATGTTTGTGATCTAAATGACGGCACTCCAAAACAGACGATTGCAATCAAACAGTCAATGGCAAGCAGACATTCAAGACAAAAAAAAAAAAGTATGATAAGGGTGCAAAAGAGGCATAGTAACATTTGGACAGATTGTTCCAAGCACAGCTGCGCTAATCCTTTCTTCATTTTATCACTAATAATAAGTGTGCTTCCCAGCTAATTAGAACATTATGAAAATTTAAAATGAATGAAATATCCAACACGGCATGCAAGCTTTCTGATCGACAGCTGTGAAGCTGCAAACGACCTCCCTGCGTCACCCACATTGACCTGGCAAATGTAAAACACCAACCTTTCTAATTTAATATTTAATGTCATTTGTGCCTCCTCCTACACATACAGTATCTGACAGAATCATCCAACTACCACAGAGTTTTTTAGTGTTACTACCAAATTCCGCTAGTCTCATAATCTAGATAGCAAGATTCATTAAGTGCAATGGTTTTAGTTTCACAGCTAAAAATATTGACCGCAAACAGTCTCTTATATCTCTATTTAGACAAACATATTCTTGGAAGAATATGGAGCAATGTTAGTGGTATACTCTAACAAAGTACATCAAGGCTATTTTTAAGTTTTCTTCTACATTCACTGACTGTTTCACTGGTACATGTTTATCTATTAAACACTCAACTAATCTTTGTGCTCACTACGCATGCCAGGACTTACAGTCTATGTTGCAGCAGTTTTATCAACCTCTTTTACCAAAGCTCACATTTTTTTATTTGTTGATCCTGTTCTCAATGTTCTGCCAGAAACACTGGAACACTCTTAAGCAAATAATAAAATGTACCTTTAACATTCCAATACTGTTTATGCTCTAACCCGCGAATAACGTACATCTTCTCTGCACCTGTTTTTAGCCTATTATGAAGCTTTGGTTTGCCATACCGCTACTGTAAGACGGAATCCTATGATGGCTGGGAAGTGTGAAACAAAACAACAGTGTGAAACACTTTTACAATGCATTAAACAACTTTACATGTCAAAAGAAATTTAAATTTGTCTTCTTAAATAGTATTTGTTTGATGGAATGCAAAAGTGTTTCAGACTTTGTTATTTTGTTTTGCGCTTACAGCCACCATATAATCCTCATTATCTTCAAAATCATCACTTTCCGGGAGACCCCCCAAAATGGTAATTTTTTTCATCCATTAACATTTCATTATGAAAATTAGCAAGCAATTTTCAACACTTTTATTAGTCAATGCTTAGTAAAAAAAATAAAATAAAAAATAAAACACCCACAGACCTGTGGACTGAACAATAGGATAAAAATTTGAAAATATATTTAATTTAACAAAATTTCACTTGTATTGAGTTTTTGGTCCGACGCTAGTGATATGGTATAATGAAATGTATTATGTGACTATGTAACTATATCACATTGAACAGTATTTGCATATAAATTGATGTCTGCTTTTATGTTGCTCCATTATTGGCACATTTCTTTTAAATGTAACTTTAACATGCTCAAACGTAAGTGAAATATAGCATCTATGAATTCAGTTACACTGTTTTTTCCTTGTAGGCGGTTTGAGGGAGGCATTTCTTTTTCTTAAGTGAATGATACATTGGCCAATAACTGGAGAGGAGACTATGTGAGGAAATATGGTGAGCGAATAGACATCCAATTGGAGTCATTCAGTGCAATTCACACTCCCAAAAAAGACTTTGAAAAAGACACTATGAACATTGATGTCAAGTAAGCTCTTTCATCATGTAACAGTAACCAAATAGCATCTGATGAGAGCAAATTGGGATGATGAGAGCAACAGTGCAGTGCAGCATTCAAGACAGCTGCTTGAGTTTCTTTCCCTGTCACTGTCACTCACGCACGCGTATACACACAGTCATACACAAACACACACTACCACTCTTCATTTTAGCCAGTGACAGCAGGCACCAAGCGATGACATGCGGAGTGTCTCTGGCAGGCGGAACTAAACAGAAATATCTGCTCTGACAGTCGCTCGTCCGCATCCACCACGTGCACACAGCTGTCACTGAACTTGCCACTCCCCTTCTAAATCTTCACTTTTAGTTTTTCCTTTACTGTGCTACACACTATGGACAAAGGTGGTTTACAGGCTACAGCTTTCGCCCTAAGTAAATTCGTTATCATCTCCATAAATATTTGGGACACATTTGTGAGAATAGCACTGGAAAGGTGCATTTTTTATCTTGTTGAAACTCTTCCCAGTGGACTAAATGTTTCAAGTTATAATTACCAAAGCTAAAAAAAACCTAGTTTTATATTCCCCTTATTGTAGGTACTACAGTATGTAAAAGAGCCACACAATATTTTGTCCAAGAATAAGGGAATAAGAGTTTCATCATATGTTTTAATTTCCTTTGTTTAGGACAGTTAGGGCTGTTTCTAGCTGATTATGTAACGTATACAATTTCAATGGGTATTGCTTTCGGGACAGTCCGTGGATACAAGTCAGTGTTGCCCTTTTATGGTCTACTATCAAGGGAGTAAATATGCATTTCTGACAGAAGGTTTTTTGAAGTGAACTGCTGCCATGTCAATTCTCTTAAATGTCTGTTAAGATGCTATTGTGTATATGTTGATAAGATTGACACTATATGCAATGCATTTTTTGTGTGTCGCTACCAAAAATTTGTAATGTATTTATTGGCTAACCCAATTATGGTAGAAACTGCAAAAACAATCAAATGAAAATGGAGCACAGCAGCCAGGTGGAGACTGTGGAAATTCAGGAGTTAAGGCATTCAGGAGTTAAGGCACAACAACAGGTAAAGCCAACATATTGTTTGAACATGCTTGACAGGTACTAGAAATGGTAGCTTTTGCAAATGGAATATTACAAAGCGTCAAACAGTCAAGCACGCTCGGTACAGTGCGTTGGATTATACAGAATGAATCCAAATCTACATTGAATCTTTTGTGCTGGTCTAAGTTTGGCTGACAGCCAGCGAGTAGTGTGTTTGCCAAAGTATGAATCATGCTGAATTGGGACGGGCGCCAACTATTGAGCACAGCTTTCCCCCACTTGACCAGTGTTGGCCTTACGCAGGCTAAGCTCCTTGCTGTTTTTATTTGGCCGCTCTTTTGTTGCCACTTTCTTTCTTCTCACGCAAGAATGTGCTCTCTCGCTCATGTTCTCTTTCCCACTCTCTGTCTGCTTAGCGCTCTCGCCATCTCGGCAGCCACAGCCGTTCTCCATTACAAGGGTCAGGGAGAATAACTG
The DNA here is from genome assembly GCF_059441005.1 of Hippichthys cyanospilos. NCBI lineage: Eukaryota > Metazoa > Chordata > Actinopteri > Syngnathiformes > Syngnathidae > Hippichthys > Hippichthys cyanospilos. Next base: position 21,463,254 of record NC_142376.1, read on the forward strand.
GGGCTCCGGTATCTGAAGCTTGGAAGATGAGCGGCAGAAAGGAAACCACTGCTGCGAGGCGCTGGGATGCAGAAGTCTGCAGTATTTGTGTGAGGGAGCGTGTGTTTGCAGCGGAGGATGAGTGCGTGCTGCATAAATCTACTCTGCGTCAACAGGTTGTCAGTGAACTCTGACCTTTATATTTAAAGAGACATGAACACTAGAAAACTGCTAACATTATGACAAGGACAACTTGCCATTGGCATGCAAGGGTTCAGTGTGCCTCAATTTAAAAGATGGCTGACTACAGGTTCTCATACTCACATAAACACACACACGCACGTTATATTATATATATATATATACAGTATATATATACAGTATATATATATATATACAGTATATATACAGTGGTACCTCGGTCTTTGAACGCCTCTTTACTCGACCAAATCGGTGCTCGACCAAAAAAATCAAGTAGGTAATGCATCGGACGTCGATCAGATTTTCGGTGCTCGACTAGCCGAGCCTAGCCGAGCCTAGCCTAGCCGAGCCGAGCCGAGCCGAGCCGAACGCGCTCCTCGGCTCTTTTCGGCCGACCCGAACGCGCTCCTCGGCTCTTTTCGGCCAGTTCAAGCGCCAGTTCAACTCAGACCGCCAACGGAGTAAGGCTTACGCAGTTTGTTTGAGTACGTATTTCTTCCCAATTTTCAACTTTTTTCTGTTGCGCTAGCCCTTAGTGATGGGTCCTAAGAGAGATAGTGATAAGGGGAAGGCAAAGAGAAAAACAGTGAGGACCACTATCGAACGGAAGAAAGAAATAATAGCAGAATATGAAAGTGGTCTACGGGTGTCCGACCTCGCATCGAAGTACGAAATGGCAAAGTCAACCATTTCCACTATCTTGAAGCATAAGGAAGTGTTAAAGAAAGCTGATGTTGCAATGGGAGTGACAGCAATTAGTAAGCAAAGGCAATGAAAGGGGATTCCCCTTCCAAGGATTAACCCTCCCTCCCGTCCTCGCCGCATCCATTCCCGTATGCCATCAGCCACTCTCCAAAACGTAAGTAAATTATACAAAATGCTTAATAATGCTTTATATATCTTTATCATGTACCGCTTGTGCACATTTACGTCCTCATTGTTGTTTAGATACATGTTCTTATAATATTTTAGGTATTTTTCTTAATGGTAAAAACGGATTAAAATAGTTTCCATTATTTCTTATGGGAAAAATTGTTTCGGTGTTCGAACAAATCGGTGCTCAACCACCACCTCGGAACGGATTATGGTCGAGTACCGAGGTACCACTGTATATATATATATATATATATGTATTTACACATAGGGCTAGGGTTAGCTAGAAGTCACACATGCAGCCTTGGCTAATTGCTTTGTTTTGATGATGCCCTCTGAGTGGAGAGAGGAACAGCGGGCAGCACTTTACAAGACACATTTGCAGGTGTCATCTTTCAAAATGAGAAACCAAAGAAGTGTGAAAATTGAAAAATAAGACACATAGGCAAGCTCACGCACGCACACTTACAAACAGGCACACATAGACAAAAAGGATCAGACACACTATTTGCTTCCCAATGATTTTCCACACCTGAACACACAACTGTGAATGATATGAGATAATTATTTCTATCGTTTTTATTCTTTTTATTGTATCTTCAAAACATTAGAAAAAAATTGTAGTCACTGGAGACTTCTATAGGAAAACCTGCACGTTAGAATTGAGTTATTAAGTCTTATGCATATGAACTGGGGTGCACATAATTTATTCACGAGTATAAGGATGTAGTGCACCCTTTCTTTCATCAAAAGTCTTCAACAATGTCACCCAGTGCCATTCCTGCATTAAGGACACTGCCTGAGTATACAGCGACATCAAGTCATTCAAAAGTGCATCGTTGAAAATTTAATAAGTCCATCAGTTATGATTTGCGTGGTTCGCTCAGAACCCAGTTTCATTAGTCCAAGAAAGTCAGAGGTAAATTCTCCGTCACTCTAGTGACAACGTGAACAATCTCATTCACACCCTCACGAGAAGGAAACGCAGCCCCGACACCCAGTGCAAGCCGATTAAGTAAACAAACAAATCTCAGAATAGGAAGACATGGGAAACGCATGCTTATTTATGAAAGTCAAGGAGAAAATTATTACGTTAAATAATGAAACTACAATAAATTAGTGACTACGATAAAAATTAAAATAAGATAATTTTGTTTGTTGTTATGAGTGAACGTTAGGAAGCAAATGCTTCCTGAGCAGCAGACTACGTTCCATAATCGCGCTAATAAATAAAGTGCAATAAAAAAATAGCAATAAATAGCAATAAAACAGCAAACAGAAAAATGGTGCTAATAATATAGTACAAAATATCATGTAGTGCAAAATATTAGTGTAAAATATTATTTATGCATCCAGTAAGATGTGTCGAGTGTTGTGAGAGCAGGTGAGATTCCCGCTGATGTAGGTGCAGAGGAATTTGAAGGCTTTCACCTTCTCCACCTCAGTCCCATTGATGAATAGTGGTGGTTTGTGCAGCTCCACCTGCCGCCTTGGGTCTATGATCAGTTCTTTGGTATTGTCCATGTTCAGGTAGAGACTGTTGCTCCCCATAGACTGCTGTAATACGCACGAGCAAACCGGCGACCCCAGTGAGGATGAGAGGCTACAGACAATGGATTGATGGATTTGTGATCTGTAAAATGTCTTTGCTTGTCCCTTCACTCAGATGACATAGGCGTCACTCATCAGTTTCAAATTATTTGTTAGAAAATAAGATAATTGAAAACAATTTTCAGCTCTCAGGGGTGACGGGCATCTCAGCGAGGCTCACATCTGTTTGTGGAGTAGCAAGGAGGGTCCTCAATAGTGAGCTCTCTTATTCACTGAAAGAAATAGCAATCAAACTCGACTTCCGTCAGGCCATTGTGACGCTGGCGCTGGCTGTGCATGTGTTTGATAATCTATGCAAATAGGCCACAGATGGACAAGGATGTAACTGATAGAAGAGCATATGGGCTGCTCCTTTACAAACAATAATTCCTACGTCTCTCTGCATGGTCTCGTGTCTGTATCTTGCTGTTATAAGCGATTGCGCTCGTGGAAATATTGGAAGAGTCCTAGGGTTCTTTTTAAACCGCCTTGAACGGCGAATCGGAAACGGAATGTTAACCGACACCATTTCTCACTCGACCGCTACAACAACCTAACCTATCCCCAAAGCTCTCGTGCACTGTGAATCCCCACCCGTGGCTTTGGGGGACCATCCCTGACATTATGAGCAGCCATTAATGAGTGTGTGGCGTGGCGCGCTGTAATGTACAGCTGAGTATTGCAGTCATTCATCAGGGCCGCAAGACACTTGACAGGCGGACGGCCAACAGGTTGTAATCGTATAACATAACCATGTCAGGCCTGCCACCACTCTGTGTCCCATTCAGGCCTCTAATGTTGTTTTCCTGCCAGTAATTGATGATGCCAGACAGAGTGTCGTGATGGATGACATCACAGAGCTGCCGCCACCACCTTACAATGATGCCATTCTGATTACAGTGGAACCTCTTAGGTAGGACGCCATCTGGTTGATTGCAGATTTCTTCTCATTTCGCAAACAATTTTTCCAATTTGTCCAAATTATGAAAACAGAAATAATCTACTTCAGGGTCAAACTGTCCCCTTCAAAATATCTGGCTTAACAGCATTCATAGTGTTTAGGACTTTAAGAATTCAAGGCATAGAGTGAAATTTTCTCTCCTTTCCTTAAACAGATCATAATAAAGAAAATTGATGTTTGTGGCTTAAAAATTAATACATTGGTACCTTACGAGTTATTATTTTTTTATCTTCGAACGAGATTGTAAATCTAATTACTTGCATGTTAAGCGTCCCCATTAAAATGAATGAATTCCATTCATCTGTTTCATTACACCAAAGAACATGTTTTTTGTTACAAGTTTTTGATCAGTTCAATATTGTGAGCTAATGTGCAGTTATTTTTGTGATCTTACACAAAAGAAACAATAAAATTTAAATCCAAGCAAAAACTACTTTAATACAATATCTTAAATGATGGTCACTTTCTTTCAAATAAAATGTTATATAAAGTTAGTATGGTGCTCATTTTTTGGCCATTGCATATGTATTTCCAACATTCTGCTTTTGTGTAAGTATCTTATCATCATCTCATCATGGTGTTGGGTGGAACGAGACAAATCCACGACACCCTCTTGACTTGAAGGCAACACAACAAAAGTGCAAGCGTGCACTGAAAATCTCCAAACGTTGGAGAATGTTCCAACTCTCGTGCAGCATGAGCAGGGGTAAAAGGTGTCCCCGAGGCTAGTTAGACATTGTTCTCCACGGCAAATATCCTCATACAACCTGCTCCACTGTCTGTGTCTTAAGCTAAGAGGAGAATACAATGTTCCCTCTCATCCTTCCGCCCACACCATTTTCTACCTCTGTGAGGCGGCCAGCTTGTGTATGTGAAAAAACATGCTGCTCGACGACGATAACCACAATGACTATCATTGTGATGATAAAAATACATCTTCTAGCATTTAAGTCATCGTAACTATAGACCCCTGAAGCAGAGTTCCTTGAATTTTGCCTAATTCTATCATTGAAACAGATATGTGGTTGGCAGTTAGCTTACCTGAGAAAAATAAAGCCAGAGGAGAAACTGAGGCAAGAGGATGCAGAATGTGCTTACTCTCAAAAGGCTTTGATATTTTTTTTTTACCCAAGGTAAACCAAACAAACATGGGAAAAGCCCAAGACAATTTAAATCATTAAATTACAGTATGAGATACACTCGCTACTTCCGAAATAAAAACATTCAATGGATCCATCAACGATGGATGGATGGATTAAAATAGCTGAATGTTCTGAGTTCCTTTTTCCAAGGTGGTATCACATTAAGCAAAATAACACTGCCCGGAGAAGTTGGGTCATTGCATGGACGAAGTTCAATATATCGTTGATGATCGTTGTTTGCGGCGGCTCGGTGGAGGAGTGAATAGCACGTCCACCTCACAGGTTCAAATCCACCTTGGTCCGGCCTTCCTGTGGGGAGTTTGCATGTTCCTCCCGAGCCCTAGTGGTTTCTCTCCGTGCACTCCGGCTACCTCCCGCACTCCAAAACCATGCATGGTGGGTGTATTGGATATACTAAATTGTTCTTAGGTGTGATTGGGTGCGTGAATGGTTGATCGTCTCTGTGTGCCCTGCGATTGGATTGGCAACCTGTTCAGGGTGTCCCCCGCCTACTGCCCAAAGACAGATGGGATAGGCACCAGCAACCCTGCTACCTTTGTGAGGATAAGCGGCTCTAGAAAATGGATGGAGGGATGGATGGATGGATGGATATCTTGTTTGGCTTCTCAAAGAAAAAAATCTGACTAAACACATATCCTAGAATTACTCACCAACTGCTTCAAGATGTGATTAATCAACAATAATTTCCACTCAAATTCTGACCCATTTGTTCATTATATTCATTCCACAGCTAATATCATTTGGCACAATGTCACAATGTCACAATGGATGGATGTCTTGATTGGCTTCTCAAAGAAAAAAAATCAGACTAAACACGTATCCTAGAATTACACAACTGCTTCAAGATGTCATTAATCAACAATAATTTCCACACAAATTCTGACCCATTTGTTTATTATATTCATTCCACAGCTAATATCATTTGGCACAATGTCACAATGGATGGATGTCTTGTTAGGCTTCTCAAAGAAAACAAAATCAGACTAAACACGTATCCTAGAATTACACACCAGTTGCTTCAAGATGTGATTAATCAACAATAATTTCCAGACAAATTCTGACCCATTTAAGTATCAACAATATCAACAATCAACACTAACATTAAAAACACATTCAATTAAAGCTACACAGGAGAAGGAACTGTGCAAACAACAACAGTCTGTAACATGTTTGCAGCCATCATATGCCCTTTCTAAACAAATTAATCCTCCTGTGCTCCACATTACTCATCCCGGAGTTGTCTATCTGGGCGGATTTTGCGTCAGTTTCAGACTTGTTTGCTGGTGCGGTGCATTATAATGAGGAAGGGGGATGCAAATTTTTGTGAATGTAGCATGGCAGAAGTGAAAAATGTCGTTTTCCTGCACTTTCATGAGTGTGTAACATTCTGTTGATTGAGTTTCTTTATTGCAATGGACTTACAACTCGCATTGTGTGTGTGAGCATTTGTGTGTGTGCGTGTGTGTGTTTGTGTGTGCTAAACCAGTCGCTTTTTTTTCTCAGACATCCGTGGGCTAATCACTTTGGCTGATCCTCGCTAGTCGCACATGTGTGTAGGTACTGTGTGTGTATGACTCGACGAGCAAAAGCATAAATGTGTGTGTGTGTGTGTGTGTGTGAGGCAGATGTTTCCTGCCACACACGCACAGACACACGCAAACACACACATGTGCACACACACACACAGCAAGGAAGATTAACCAGCTAGTTTACTAATTTATTGGCTGCCTGAATCCCACCTACTCCTGCTGCCGCAATCCTCATTCTTAATCTCTAGTAGCAAACTAGACTGCAGGTTAGGTAAAAGCAATATGGCACTACAAGATGGATAAATGACAAAAAGTGCAGGTCTAGGCAGCTGAGAGCAATTGCAAAAGCAGCAGCAACTAGAAATACTTTACAGCCAAATGAAGTCCTCGGCATGCTCAAGCAGTAGCTTGCAAACAGTGCTGAAGTGTTAAACAATGGCTATAATGTGATTTTTCCTTACTGGTTATTCATGTAAGTGGCAACCTTCAACGACAGAAATAAAGACAATGATGAGAAATGATATACTGTACACATTCAGAAAAAAAAAAAAACACATCAAAGTCCTTGCAAATACTGTGCCAATCAAAACAAACACAAATTGCCATGAAAAAGCATAATATTTTAAATGTATGGTTGAATAAAAGCTTCCCTTGCGTTTCTCTTCTACTTAAATTGAAGTGAGTGAACAATCAGCATAAGCCTAATGCAGGTTCTTGGATAAGTTTGCCTGATATTAAATTTGTACTTTCAAATATACAATATACCCCACCAGTTTTCATTTAAAATGTGTCCAAGTGTAAATTTATTTTTCACTTATTTTTGCACCTTATCTGTGCAATTGTCTGTTGTCTTGCAATCGAGTCAATAAGTATGCTCGTGGAGCTACATGTTTGTAAAGAGAGCTTGACCGATATGCTGTTTTTCAGGGTTGATACCAATGATCAGTAGTTAAGGAGGGTGATAACTGATATTAAAAGCCAATATTCATTTCAAAGAATGAAGGAATATTTATTGCAAAAAAAGGAAACATTTTTGGAATAATACAAACCCCAACGTTTAACTTCATCTAAATTGCTTGGGATCTCTCAATCAATACAGAAAATCTGTACTGTGGCCTACACTCCCCTCCACACACACACACACAGGCGTATGTGCACGTATGAGAATACTTTTCTCACACCATCCTCTCAACGTTCTTTTCTGCAAACCACTAACTTAATTTTACTCAACCTCTGTGAGAGTGATCAATTGGTGTTAGAAGATTAAATGTTTTTTTTGTTTGTTTTTTTTTTAATGAAAACGGTGGCGATGACATTAGTTTAGGGCAGGGCTTCTCAATTATGTTTCGACCCCCCACCCACAGGAAAGAGAAAACCTGTCACGCCCCCCCTACTTTCCAGACCTATTGTGATTATCTTTAAAAATTGTAGACGCATACCTAAAATAGTTTAATATTAACAAAAGAAAAAAGCAGTATAACTCAACCTTCAACAACTGTTTTTTTTGTCTTTTTACAGTGTTAATACAAGTTAAGGTTAGTCTAAAATGGAAGAAAAGAGAAAACTACTTGCACCCCCCAATCGCCGCTCAGACTCTAAATATGATTATTAATATAAAAGCTGTTTAAATGTACCCAAAACTGTATCCCTTTTAACATAAAAAAAAACATTAATCAACATTCAACAATCCTTAACTACTTTTTTACAGCCTTTATACGTTACAGATGAGTCTAAAACTGAAAAAAAGTTCATCAAAGGGCCTCAAATGCAACATTTTTTTAGTTGCAATTACATTTAACATGGCAAAAACAAAGCAATTTCTCTGGGGTCATCCGTGCAACCCTTGGCATCACCTCTGCCCCCCAAAATATTTGAAAAGCACTGGCTTAGGTTTAATTTGCTGGGTGTTAGCCTGCATGCTGCCAAGGTTCCCACGGTTTTCTAGTCTAGGTTAGGCTAGAAGGCTCGCAGGGATTCAAGACAGGGCAATGCAACTTAATTTATATGGCGATTTAGTACACAGAGTAATTCCATGTGCTTTTCATGGTTAAAAGTTTAGTAGATCCTCTTTAAACTTACCTAACTTCATAACATGATATCTCTCCTGGCATACTTTGTGCCTTTACCTTCTGCAAAATACCCATTTTACTGTTGCTCAAGGTGTGCACACGGACGTCATTGTGCATTTATACATTTTAACCCTTTCACATGCCACTTTAACAAAAACTGATTACTCAGGTTCCAATCAATAGCCAGAACCTTTTGTTTACATTAAAGAAATGTCTCTCGCGGGATATAGTCCGAAAAATACGGTATTAACATACCTCAGAAAATAAAGAAAGAACAAATAATCCACTCGGTCAAAAAAGTCCACGGAACAAAAATTACACATCTTTTAGACTTTTGCAATAACTTACTAATCATAACTGCCACCTGGCAAAATCGCAATTGGAAGAAACAATCCGCACTTCCGCACTAAAAGAAAAAAAAAAAAAACACTTGCAGATGTAATGTGTGTCATACAATTCATGTAATTTCTGCTTAGAAGTTATTGAAGTTAAGATTGCACAGTAGAAATTATGACAACAAATGCAAAAACACAAAAGAATAATTTCAAGCAATGCAATGAAGGATTTCATCATTTACTGTAATAATATTCCTCATCCAACTGGATTCAGAATGGTAAAAATTTGCATTCTTTTAGGAATAAGCGTCTGTGCTGCAGTTCTCCTTGTGTGTACACTGTGCTGACACAGGCCACTGGCTTCTGGGCAGGGACTGCCTGGCTGATTTTTTTTTTTTGGACAGAGCCAAACAGGATCCTGCACAGCTCCTCATAAACAGCAGCTGCTCAGTCCCTCCCCGGCTGGAAGCCCAGGAGGGTCCAATCAAAAGCAGCCACATTGCTCCCTCACTTTGCCTTTGCGTGCCAACTCTGCTCAGAGAGTTCGAGGGGGGAAGAAAAAGGCAACAAACAAAAAAAAAAGAAGAAGAGAAGCACCAAGACAAAAGACCAGCAAGCGAGAGGGAGAGGAGAAGTGCATAAATCCGTAAAAAAAAAAGTTGTCAATTTCCGCCTGTATGAGAAAAGCTTGTGTGAACTCTGACCTTGTTGGTGCTGTCACTGCACCCCCTTTTTCTCGATCCCTGTATTTCTAGCGTGGTCCTTTGCAGTCCCCTCCTCAAGTGGTCGATCTGAAGGAGAATAAAATACTGTTTAATGGAGAGCAGGCTTCAAAAAAAGGACACAACTTTCAGACACACTGTTGAAAAATGTATACAATGGCAAACCACGAAGGATTTGCCTATAAGGCTCCATATTAACTCCTTGCTTTACAATGACATGGATGCATTGTATATATACTGTATTCACTGTATATAGCAGTGAAGTCGCTCCCTCCCTCCCTGCACTGAGGTACAATGCCCTTCCTAAAGGTTATCAGCAGCCTTGGCCAGCCTCATCCCGAGTCCATTACGCACCAAATTCACAGCCTCAATACGGGGCTTAGTCTCTCCTTGCTGCTCGTTTTACAAGCCGATACAGCATCTGTTTGAACATACATCATGCAAATGACTTAATTCAATCACCATGCAAGCGTGAATATTTGCGCATATCATTATCACAAGCTGGGCAGAACCACCTTTTTGCTACTGCCTTTCAACCGTAATACATTTATTTTCATTTTGTAGCCAGATCTCAAAGAATGATTTAGTTGGATTTATTGAAGAGCAAAAAGGAACAAATTAAAAGCAATAGATTCCACACAAATGAGTATTTCTAGAAAGGATTAGGGTTTCAAATGAGGGACTGAAGGCAGACTTAATGTTTTAACTCAATCTTGGACATCCTTGGCTGTCAATGGCAACGAACAAATTAAAAGAAAAGTTTGTAACCAGAGCTCAATACATGGTTAGGGTATTAAATTAGGGTTTTAAGTTAAATTTCTATTTTCTAAAATATTGTTTAAAGACTGGGGTAGGGTGTCCGGTTATGGTTTGAATTCAGAATTAAGGTTTCAAAGTAGCATTTCAAGATAGGATAATAATTGCAATTAAGATTTTATTAGAGATAAGAGATTTAAACTATGCTTTTAATACTGTGTCTGGGTTTTAAAGTATGGTTTCGAGACAGGGTCAGTTTTAAATTATGGTCTGTTGATGGGGTTCACTTTTAAAGTGGTGGTTTCTATACAAATTTGGGGTTTTAATTTTAGTTTCCAAGTAATGTTAGAATTTACACTAGGAATTGAAGACATTTAAGTTTTAAAAGTAGTGTTTAAAGGCTGGATTTCGTTTTTAAAAGTATTATTTCTATACATGGTTAAAAAAAAAATAAGTTGAGGGTCTCAAACCACAGTTGGACTTTTAAATAAAGGCTTCGGTCTAGAGTTAAGTTTTCAATGTTTCTGATAGTGTTGGTATTTCCAATTATGTGTTTTAGTCCAGAATTAGGGTTTGAAATTTGAATTTTTAAATTAATCTTTAAACACCTGGGTTATGGTTTCAAGCAGACTTAGTGTGAGGGTCTCTAGCCAGGATTAAGGATTTTACTTTCGAGATTCCAGACAGCGTTAGGCTTTGAGGCAAGGGTTTCAAAGCAGGGGGCCTCAGGATCGGGGTTAAAAGTAAAGTTTTAAAATTAGTTTCAAGTCAGGATCATGGTTTCAAACTATGGTTTTGATGTAGTTCAACTAGGTTTGCACAGTTAATCGAATTTTAATCGCAATCACATTAGCTACCATGATTAATTAAGATGATTCTCAGCGATTTTAACATTTAAAAAGCCGGCTACGTACTGTATATGTCAAATCAAGCACTTTCAGTCATCCTACCACCAGGGGGGCATATATAGAGTAGTGTTGTTTGTATGCATTAGACCTCATTTACTGCCACCAGAATGGGAGAATATCGGCTGACTGGGGGGAAAGCCGCACAGAGTACAAAATGCTACGAAATGCGTGCCGGCAAGATTCCGCTCAACTTCTTTCAGCACGGAGTTTTCATGCTTCGAGCATAAACCAAGCCTATACTATGTTCACACCTAAAATCGTGTCGTGACGCTCATTCGGTGGGCTTTTTGGTTTTAACTGGTATTTATCATGTTCAAATATTCGCGCAGGAGTGGGGGTTGAGCTTCTTGTGCACTTTACAGTGGATCCCGAAAGGAGAACACCGCTGACAACTTTCACTTTTTAGGGATGTAGGCAGAGCCAATGTTTTCTCCTACAGCACGTTTCTTCTTCTTTTTGCGTGTCCCTCGCTTTGCAGCAATACAGCACTCGTCTGACAGAAAAAAGAAGAAGTTTCAACTTCACAATTAAGTGGCTGTTACTGTGCAATGCTGCACTATCACTATCTTGGCACAGTAACTACAGTTTAACAGCTGTTAAAAAAAGGAAGTGAATGTTGCATGTACCAGGTATCCCAAGTACTCCCCGGTTCCACAAGCCAGGTGAGTGCTCTTGCTTGGCTCTGGTTTTGTATTGAAAGCTCAGCTGGCCATGTTGGATAGCTGTGGGTGACCACAAACCATCCACCATGACATTTTGACTGCTAAGTCCATACTCCTCATATGTACCTTGCTTGCTGTCAAACAAGACCCATTTTGAAAAATCCGATTTGCCCCCCCCCACCCAACTACACACACACACACACACACACACACACACACACACACACAAACACACTCAATGCGCTGACTCTAAATAAGATTATCTTTAAAAATTGCTTAAGTATTCCTAAACCCGTATCCTTTTTAGCTTTAACAAAAAAAGTAATAAAAATCAACTTTCTACAACTGTTAATTATTTTTTACAGTGTTTATACAGGTTACAGCTTAGTCTAAAACTGAAAAAAATAAACAATACAGTGTTAATACAGGTTACAGCTTAGTTTAAAATAGAAAAAAATTGCAAGTGCATCAAAGTGCCTAAACCAAAAAAAAATTGAAAATCCTTATTTTTATGCAATTACACTTCACATGAAGCCTCTTCCCTGGTGTCATCCGCACCTCCCCTTGCATCACCTTGCACCCCCCACTATTTGAGAAGCGATGTAATAAGGTGACCTGAAAAACACCATAACTCCTGAAATGGAGGTCTTAATTCTAATGAATGTCCTGCCTCAATTATTCGCTTGGAATAACTTCCACTTGAACCAAATTTTTCACGTACTGCGTCTGTGCCGCATGTGTGTGCAGCCTAACGTAGCCATGTTCATGAATAAAAGAGGTCCCACATCCTGCGTATGTGCCATGCTCGGCTGTGCCGTGGCTGCATCAACGTGCCATGGCCTGTCAACTTTACGCAGGATTTGAAAGATCTTCTCCGCCGCTGTGCGCGCTGGTCAATTCCACAGTTCAGAAAGTACCAATCAGGAAACACAACGCAAAGAAAAAGTATGCAAGCCTTGAAGCCTAGTTTATATACAGCTTTTTTTTTTTAAACATAATCATATATAATAAAATTTTAAAAAATAATCGTGATTACAATATTAACAATATACGTGATTATTATTTTGGACATAATCGTGCAGCCCCAACCTCTGCTTTTATAAAATATACACTAGCGTGCATGCACGCGACGCATCTCTTAAGCTTGCGTCCAATAATACGGTGCGATTTGTGTATGTGTTAAATACAGAAATAGCACCCATAACTGAGACTGCGCCTTTTAAAATTGTGCTCCTTTTCATCATGAAAACACAGTACATTCTATTTGCACTCGCTGGTGTGATTCCACACCTTAATGGACTCATGTAGACACACTCACACACTCATAATGTATACACCTCGTCGCTCTCAGAGGAGAAAGGCCTATAAACGCCGACCTCATCTCCTTAAAGCAGGCACGGCTGTCCCTGGGCGTCTTAGCACAACTACTCATCAAGTGTTAAAGCACAGTGAGGGAGGGGGTAAAATCAATGTCCCCAAACACGCCCAACACCAGTCGATGATGTAAGGTGGAAGAGCCAGACACTGCAGCAAAAAGAAAAAGACGGAAGGCAAAAGTCCATCTTAGGCTAAGAGTGGTCAGTTAATATGTGTCATTGATTACCTCGACGCAAACAGAGGACGTTGACAAAGCACAGAGTGTGATTTAAAGCACACCGAGGTGGGAAATTGATTGGCTGTGTGAGCCAGAGGAGCCATTTTCTTTTTTGCCGGGATAAAGCACTTGAATGGGAGCTGCAAGATTCTTGTTAGGAGAAAATTAGTGGAGGAATCGCAGTTTACCAAAACAAAAAAATCTCTCCTTCACTCTCCCTTTCTCTCTGATATCATGATTATTTCCTCCCCTCTCATTAAATGTCATCAGTGAAAAACTACATTTAAAAGGGTCACTCGAAAAAAAAACAAAAAAACATCGTTTGAAGGAGCAAAAATTAGGTATTAGCTTTCCTAGGCTCCGAGAGCAGCCTCGTGAACTTGTCAGCGACCGCACGCACACACTGACGCAAATTCGACGCCAATCTCTGAGCCAGATCACACCAAAACAATATTTGTCTTGTTGGCCTGCAGCCTGTATTCCTCGCTTTAAAGAGAAAAGAAAACACAGCAGAGAGAAGCAGTAGGCAGCTTTGTCAGCATGCGGGAAACGTCGACAGGTAATTATGACAACAACATGTTCCCTCGGCGGCAACACAGTGATTCAGTTTCTAAGCACTTGGCCTTCCTAAAATCTCCCCAAGGACAAAATCTGATATGATTACAAAGAGTTGTTTGGCGAGCAGAGTGGTATCCTTTCTTGTCCAGTTCTTGCTCTTGCTCCCTTCACGACTGTCGTAACATTTAGGGAGAGAAACGCCATGACATAAACGAACCTCGCCCTGCAACTCCATCTGTTGTTTCGCAATCGCCTGTAATGCAATTACAGCGAACATTTGCTTTTCGAAGGGGCCATAACATGATAACAAAAATTCCACATAATGAATGTCCCACTTAAAAATGCGTGTTATTTCCTGTAACGTTTTAGACTATATACACACACAAAATTAGAACACTACAATGTCATCTGACATGATTACCCTCAAAAACATGATTTGATTCAAGCTGCCATGTATTTCAGCACAGTCAGTAAATAGAAACTACATCTTACCTGATTGTGCTATAAAAATGGAATAAGGAACCCCCCTTGTCGACGTTGGCTCAGAACAGTTGTACTACATACCCAACATCCGTCGCCCCACACCCCACTCCTATTGATGATTACATTTTACCTTGAAGTGGACTCTGTATGCACCCTTTTTCTCCATCTAAGATTGAGTTTTGCTTCAATGCGGCTGCCATACGCTGATTAGTTTGAGCTTTTTGATAGCCACACAGCTGAGCAAAAACATCTACATGTCGTGAAAATGTTTCATAATTTCCAAAAACAAACTAACAATTAAAAAACACATAGAACAGACTAGACATTGCTTTTGTAAACACTTCCTAGACATAAATGACTACCGTGTATATTCATGTAAAATTCAAGGGTTTTTTTCCCTCATTTTCAACTCTCATATAGGGAGGTCAACTTTTACCCTCATCGCAATTTCCTTCACATATTTGTGTTTGAATGACGTTAATTTGAATATGAAATAGATATCATGTCATTTGCAAGGCTTAAAAACGGTTATATTTTATATATATATATATATATATATATATATATATATATATATATATATATATATATATATATATATATATATTTTATTTTTTTATTTTTTTTTAATGGTATGCATCTGTTTTAGCACGTTTGCACTTTCAAATGCACTTCCATCAAGCACTGCCTTATTGCCCCTTTCTTGTCAACAACGAGGCTGCATGGATCCTTTCTCCGGCGGACGTTGACCTATTATGAAAAGGAAAAGGCATTTCTGGAGACCTCCATTTCAAACAAATTGGACGGGACCGAAGATGACTACCGGTAGAAGAGTTACGAGGATGTTTGCACAAATGACTGGCAGGAAAGAAAGGACGTCCGCAATTTATTCGGGAGGAGATATTTGCCTTGTCAGATAGCGATGATAACTGTCAGAAAACCAAAGCATTGAAACTTCAAATTGTTTCATTGTCGCAAAATTATTTTCAGCATTTGCATCTACGCACGTGCGAACATTGCTTTCCACTTCTCATGTTTCAACCCAACTCTCCCTCCCCCTCCATAACAGCAACAGTATGTTATTCGATACACAATGAAGAAATGTGTCTAAAAGTACCGTAATTTCATCATTTTATTAAAACACGCCATGTGTTTTAATTGGACAGCCATGATCTATGTAACCACTAAAGTTAAGGGGGAAACTTATAATCATGTTTTTCTAAAATTCACCCTGACTGAAGTGAAAAAAAAGGGAGGGTCGACGTATACACAACAACTTTCACATCATTTTTTACATGGAGAAAATCAGTACTTTCTTATTAGCTAAGAAATTTCCTCCAATTGATGAAAAGGTTAGTTTCAGTTATGTTTGACAAAAAAGTTTGATGGGACTTGAAGGTGAGGTTTTCTCTGGTTTGTAAACCATGCAGTGTCATTGCAAGAGAAAAGAAATCTCTTATTGTTATATAATTCCAGATATGATGAGTTGACCCTTTGATTACCTCGGCAGCAAGGCATTTTTCCTTGGCCGACTCCTAGAGGCAGACAGTATGCCGCTCCGCAACAGGCGTTCGGCTGTCGACATACTGAAGACATTTAAGATAATCCGGGAGATGTCTCTGTGTTTCCCAAGATTGCATCTTCAAAGGGAACGTCGGCCTGCTACCTCCACTTGAAAGGGAGAGAGAGGAGCAGCGCCCTTGTTGTGAAGAAGGGGCAGAATAGCACAAGAATATAATCATGCTTTGGGAAGGGGGTGGGAGCAAGTGAGAGGGGTGTTGTGATGGCTAGCCAAGTTGATTGGAGGAATTAGGGGAGGCAAGAGTAGCTTGTTTTGACATAAGCATGGTGGGGTAGTTATGAGACGTGCCAACTCTCACCTGTGTGACCTGACAAGAAGTTGTAAATCAAACACAAGTCACGGGTGGCTTGCTCCAGCATTTTATGATGTTTGCTTTGATTTTGGTCAGTGTTCACGAGTAAAGTACACAGACGAGAATGACTCACAGAGCTACCTTTATGTTCGAGCATGAAATACATTTTCGTGAACAATTCCTGGAATCAAGCAAGATTTGTAAAATGAAGTTGGGTTCCCAACTTCAGTAATTCATAAACACTGTGCTGCTGTATGAACTTTATGCTGTAACTTAACTATATGCACTTTCAGTCATCCTACCACCAAGGGGCAAACGCAAGGTTAAAACTATATTAAGATTATGCTTGATATATGCTTGACGCGAACTTTGCGCGTCAAATGACGTCGTTTCGGCAGCCATGCCACTCCACGTGAAGTACGGGTGGGCCAGATTTTCTGCAACGCATACCTTTTGGAGTTTCTTCCGCGCAGACAACATGGCGGACGAACCATTGCCTATGGAAGTTCCTTGATACAAACACTTTTTGTGATTCGACTGAAAAGGACTACAGTGACCTAAATACTGTAAACAACTCCTGAGTCGGGGTCTGGCGCTCCAGAAATCGACACAATTGACAATCCAGACAAACAGTGCCCTCTCCACAAGAAACCGCACCCGCTCCGGAAGTGTCGCGGTTTCCGCAACATGACTCTAGAAGAAAGGAAAATGTACCTGAAAGAGAACAGGATATGTTTTCGATGCTGTGCATCCACCAAACACGGGGCAAAGGACTGTACAGTTGAAACTATCTGTATTGAATGTGAAAGTAAAAAACACATTTCAGCATTACACCCAGGTCCTCCACCATATGACACAAATCTCACCAATCCACAGCCAGAGTTGGAAGATAACGGCGAGGAGCCGGAAGAGAAGACAGACTCAACCTCAGCAACAACACTGTGCACGGAAGTGTGTGGAGACTGGCGTAGTTCCAGGTCTTGCGCAAAAATCTGCCTAGCCAAGGTGTATCCAGAAGGACAGAGGGACAAGTCAGTCAAGCTCTACGCTGTCTTGGATGATCAGAGCAACCGCTCTCTTGCGAAGTCTGAGTTCTTCAATCTGTTTGGTGTCATAGGACATAAGGAGCCATACACACTCAAAACCTGCTCAGGTCTTGTGGAAATGGAAGGAAGAAAAGCAAAGCACTTTATCATTGAATCCATTGATGGCCACACAAAGGTGCCTCTTCCTCCGTTGCTTGAGTGTGACATGATTCCAAAAGACCGTTCTGAGATACCATCTCCTGATGTTGCACATCATCATCAACACTTGGAGCCAATAGCACACAAAATCCCAGCTCTTGATGAAAAGGCACAAATTTTACTGCTCTTAGGAAGAGATGTGTTGAGTCTGCACAAGGTGAGAGAACAACGCAATGGGCCACAGGACGCGCCATTTGCCCAGCGTCTTGACCTTGGCTGGGTGGTAATAGGAGATGTCAGTTTCGAAGGGACACACAAGCCAACCACAGAGAAGACCTTCAAAACCAACACACTGCTCAAAGGGAGACCATCGTATATCAGTCCATGCACAAACAGCATCGATGTAAAAGAAAAGTTGCCTGCAAACCAACTGGGAGACACTCACCACAGAGACCAACCAGACAATCTTAGAAACACAGTGCTCATAAGGAAGGGAGACGACAAGAGTCCTGCACCCTCAGTCGACAATAAACAATTCCTGACCATTATGAAAAAGAAAAAGGAAATGTGTCAAGATGAGTCCAACACATGGATGGCACCCCTACCATTTGCAACACTAAGCCGACTGCCTAATAATCGAGTCCAGACTCTTGAGAGACTCTCCACCCTTCGTAAGAGCTTAGACAAGACAGCAGACATGAGAGATCACTTCGTTGAATTCATGCAAGGCATGCTTGACAATCAGCAAGCAGAGATGGTGCATGTGCTAGAGCCGGGAGAGGAGTTTAAACAACTGGAAAAAGGAAAACCTGTCTCCAAAACAAACCCCCTGTCAAAGCTAGACCCTTTCATCGACCCTGACCCAGAGTGTCCCACTGTCTTAACACCAGCGATGCTTCTCACACAAAAGGCGTGTGCTGCTCCTGCACCAGAAGAAGAGTTTGACCCAAAAGATCTACAAGGGTATTTGGCAAACATGCAGACCAGGAAGAAATGGAGCAAAGACAATTACAACACCCAAGTTGGAGACATTGTCCTTCTTAAAAACGAACAAGTCAAATGCAATGAATGGCCCATCGGTCTCGTCGTCAAGAGCATTCCCAGTGAGGACAAGAAGGAACCTTCAAGCAAGACTCGAAAAGAACAAAATACATAGTGGTATAAAGGACTTATACCAGGCGAGGAGTGTTCTGGAGCAGTTAAAACAGTTAGACTTGTGCCTTGGTTTTCGTTTTTTGGCGCCGCCTCTGGCCGCTGTTGGGAGTGCATTTCTGAAGGGGAGGGGGAGGTGTTCCAGTTGGGAGCAGTTATGTCGATGCCTCACGTTTGTTGTCTGTCCTTACGAGAGCTGGCCCACGAGTGTCTGTGAGTCGTTTTCTTTAGTGGAATATTATTTGCCCTAATATGCCCATGGTTGGTCATTCGTGTCATTATAGATAATAAGCTGGCTAATGTTAGTTTATATTAGCATGTTAAACGGTGCTGCCTTTGAATGTGTTGGCTTGTTAGCATTTTCGCGTTAGCCTATTAGCATTTCATATTGAAGAGAACATTATTTGTGGTTGTATGTTTGATTTAATCTTCACAGTTGTCTACATTGTCTACATTTGGTAAGATGTGATTTTCACATATGTATACTTACGTTTGGTATATATTCTTTGCAGTTTTACAAAATAAAAATGAGTGAGAACGACACAACTATTAAAGAAGTTGCCCTCATTTTGCTGTTCGCTGTCTGTCTACCTTGACGAAAACCACCTTAACATCTTGGGAGGACAGAACAATCAGGGATCAGCTCTGATCAGCTCGTTTGCTTTGGTGATGGACAGACTGAC
Organism: Hippichthys cyanospilos; assembly: GCF_059441005.1. NCBI lineage: Eukaryota > Metazoa > Chordata > Actinopteri > Syngnathiformes > Syngnathidae > Hippichthys > Hippichthys cyanospilos. The sequence continues at coordinate 21,482,530 of NC_142376.1, forward strand.
AGACGAGATTATACTGGAATCTCAATGGCGTAAGATGTTTGCAGTGGACATTGTGGTCTGTAGTGAGAGTAGGCAACAGGTGGAGGAAAAGCTAGAGTAGTGGAGGTTGACCTTAAAGAAGACAGGGATGAAGGTTAGCCGCAGCAAGATGGAGGATATATGTGTGAATGAGAGGGACCCAAGCAGAAGAGTGAAGATACAGGGAGAAGAGATAAAGAGGGTGTAGGATTTTATGTGTTTAGGCTCAACAGTCCAGTGTAATGGAGAGCGTCCAAAAGAGGTAAAGAAGCATGTGAAGGCAGGCTGGAACGGGTGGAGAAAAGTGTCAGGTGTGATGTGCGATAGAAGAGTTTCAGCTAAAATGAAAGGAAAGGCATGCAAGACTGTGGTGAAACCAACGATGTTGTTTGGCCTGGAGACAGTGCCATTGACGAAAAGATAGGAGGCAGAGCTGGAGGTAGCAGAGATAAAGATGCTGAGGTTTTCTTTGGAAGTGACCGAGATGGATAGGGTCAGAAATTAATACATCAGAGGGACAGTACAGAGTTTTGGGAGATAAAGATGGTTCGGACAAATCTGGGGTGGAGATTTTCAATAGGCCAGGCAGGAGCTCTTGAGGAAGACCAAAAAGGAGGTTTATCAATGTCGTGAAAGAGAACACATGAAGGGAGCTGGAGTGAGAGAAGAAAAAGCAGGAGACAGGTTACATGGGCGCAAATGATTTGCAGAAGGGAATAGCAAAAAGGAGAAGAAGAAGAAGTAACGTGACCCTCACGGAGATGCTGGTCTGCTATTGGTCGGCCTCACTCGTTTCAAAATGGCGGAACGGTAAAGCTGTGTTTGATTGTGAGTGGTAACAAAACCGTATTTATAATGCATTTTACGCCTTAATTCAAAGTTGAAGGGGTTAGCCATGGGTCCTAAGAATATGAGTGATGTTAAAGAGGGAAGTAAGAAGATGATTTATTTGGAAATGAAGCTGGAGATACTAGGGAATATGGGCATAACAAGCGCCACTGAAAGGTAAATAAATTCTTTCTATATTTTTTATTTATGATGTTTTCTGATTGCATACATGTATATTATATATACGTAGCACTTACTGTACTATTTTGGTAACAATTTTTAATATGTATGTACAATTTTGATGATGCGTCAAGACTTTTACATTTTTTCAGTCTCACACAGGATATTTTCAGGGGGCAGTCCTGTCTCATTATCTCTACTGTTTTCATTACCATGGCGACAAGGGCAGCACTCAGAGCTTAGATGAGTAAAAAAAAATACAAAATTAAACAAGCTTCTATAAAGACAATAAAAATTAATGTATTTTCATGAATAGATGCAGGTCCAAATATTGCAAACATTGTACTTTCAATCAAATTTAACATTCAACTTTGCTTAGTTCTTTGGCTTTGACATCATGCTGTGACCTGACAATAGCGACGCTTCACTTCGTCTAGCTTCCAAGTCACTAACAGTTTTGTGAAAGGCTTTTATTATACTTTGTTTGATAATATTATGATACATTATTTTGTCAATGAACCAGATTAAAAATTCCCAATTCCCATGCCTTTTTTTTAAACATGAAATTAATTAAAATCGTTACAATGGAAAAAATCCTGTTGTTTTCTTGAGTAAAAGCGTTTTACATAGGGGTATTACACTTCCAATAAGGTTGGGACATTGTGTAAAATGCGATTTTCATCACATGGGTACTGCATGTTCAATCCAGACGCTGCAAAATAGGGTTAGGGTTATAGCTAAATCTGGATTGAACTGCTTATGTAGTGTGCTAAAACCGATATAATAGCTAATAGACCAATATATTCCCATATTCTTGGGGTCATTTTCAATCTGATACCGGACCGATACTTAATATCATCGGTTATAAATTATATTAATAATTTTGAATTTCAAAAAAGGTATCCGGACAATTCAAGGATTAGCCAAAATAATGTTTGATTAATTTGAATATTGTTAATTTAATTATGATACCTCTACACTGAACAAAACCATTGTTACACATGATACCACACATAGTGCAAAATGTAATTTTCTATACTTATTTTGTTAAACTCATCCTCTTAAGGTTAGAGTAACAACACAAGTCCAGCATGGTCCATATGTACGAGTTTTCAACCAGAAAGACGTTACTTTTGGGAAACACCATTGAGGGTGGTGACTGAGGGTGGAGACTGTCTAAAACTCCACCATCAGCGTTTGTGTATGGACAGGTAAATGATGGTAGGCTAAAAAGATGTGTGTCAGGCACTTGCCGCTTGTGTGCACTCCCCTCATTTGTATGCAGGTATACACTTTAAGGAGTTCCATTTTCATCACATCAGCCAACTTATTCAAATGCAGCACAAGTGACTGGAGAGGATAACATAAAGAAAGGCATCAGCAGAAAATGGCAGCAGGCAGTAATCCCCGGCCGGGCCGCCACTTGTGCTTGCCACGCCATGCTGTCAGCAACGGACGTGCAGGGCCTTATCAGCGGCAGCCATGGTGCTCCTCTAATAACCCCGCTGATGTTCTGCAGTGCTAGGACAGACGGGGAGACGGCAGCAAAGACAAGACAGGCAGACAGGTTTCGCACTTATCAGCCTTTGTGTGTGCACAGAGGCCAGGGCAAGTTTCCCTAACATAGCAACACGTTATGACAGCGACATGCACGCTCTGACGCCCTTTTGCCTAAATGGACTCCACCTGCGGACATATGGTGCAAATCTAGCACTTGTGTTAGCCTACACCAGCTTTAACACAATAGCTACAATAGAGATGCTGCACCCCTGCACAAAGCCAAAAATAAAGTAAAAGCATCAAACACCCAAAAATAGTTGCTACAAGCGAGGCCTAATAGATTGCACATTTTTTACAAGGTGAACTTGTCATTAAATCTGTAGGCCAAATATTTAGATATTTTCACTCAAAAAATTCTTCTAATAAAGCCTAACCTCCCTCTTAGTTATTTAACAATAAATTCAACAGCACATTCAAAATTACACATTTACATTGATATTACTTGAAATTCAAAACATTCGTCTCATTCAATTCACCTTCGGACTGATTTTAACATGACAAATTACGCACATATCTAAAAATTCCTGACATTTCCACGCCCCCCAAAAATTACCATTTTAGGACCTATTCTACATTAATCACTCCTCGCTTAACATTACTTGACTGATTAAAGGTATTCCAACTTCACAGTGTTCCGATCATTCATCATAAATCCACAAAATTATCTTTAGTCCAAATAACCAAGTTAAACCATTCGATGGCCAACATTTTGATATCATTCCAGTTCATCTTATGCCAGTCGATATCAATCCAGTCCTATCCTATTCAATCCAAAAAGCTCAACATCATTCCACATTCGACAATTCCTTGGTTTGCCTTTCAACCTTTTCACACAAATTTTCAAGCAACTGCATTCTGTAGATACTATAGTTATTCTAACACTGCACAAACTTGCTCACTATCGCTATCTATTGAGACTGTCCTAAACCAGGTCTGTTCAAATGCATGTGACTCAAACATCATCACCACCATTGATTAAGGTCAAGCACGGTGCTTATTTCTTGGTGATGTATGACATCACCAAGAAATAAGCATGTGCTATCACCTGCGCTTGCGTGAATCTCCACCCATAAATCTAGTCACGCCTGGTCGACAGGAAGCGGCTTGTGTCAACATACTGATGTTGACAAAAGATGGGCAGCACATGTGTCGTTGCTAGACGCTCCGATGAGACACACAGATTGGCTTCAGATGACGACGATAACACTTTTACTTCTTGGCTCGTATCAGGAGTAGCATGTTGACTCAAAACACTCGTAGGGTTGCAGGGCTGAGTCTATGTCCAGACCAACACGCGGAGTTTTGAATACCACTTTTCACCATTCCAGGGTCAAGTGACATCTGTCTAAACTAGTTACTATGCCGTCTATGATTAGCCAAGTGACGGCATAACGTGTGGCGCTTTTATGAATAGATGAAGTGCCATTAAATAAAAATGATTTCTGGTAGTGTCTGATCCCTCCAATAATGGCGACCTACAGGAGAGAGCCAGAAGCATATACCTTGCGTGTCTTACAGCTGTCTCGGAGCACTTTGCGCTAAGGGCTCAAGCGTGCCACTGCTCCATTGCTGCCACATGCAGCATCTACAATCAGGTCTCTTGTATACGGTAGTAGCGGCGGTGAGAGCTCCGCACGGACTGACAGAAAATCTTGGCGTTGACACAAACCCCAGCGGGCCTGTCAGTTCATCTGGATGGAGCTGAAATCAGCGCTCGGCATTCGGACAAACTACACGCACTCCAGCGTTGGCCAACACAACTCCGCGGAGATTGCAGCCGCACATCAGCCGCGACAAGTGCCGTGTGAGACGCTCAGCCATGGAAGCGGACTGAATCATTGCTGCTATTGAATGAGATAAGATGTGACATACATAGGGGGACAGTTAGGCGGGATTTACACTGCAGGTCCAAGTAGAAAGTTGTGCTTTAATGCTGATATACAATAACTTGCATGTTTGAGTCACATGCACTTGAACAGACCTGGCTAAACAATTTTAAAAAGTACTGTAATCTAAAAGTGTGTTTGTTTTTTTTCCCCCCTCAGTATTGTGACCACAATTTATTGTGACAATTTTACAGGGTCATCTTGTATATCGATGTATATTTTAGGCATTTTCAATGTTTTCAGATGAATAACAATACCCGTACCAATAATGAACTCTCTAGTAGTCACAACAATATTTTTGCAATGTATTGTACAGCTGTAGTCTGCATTACAAAAAACAAAACAAAAAAAATTGAACATAATCCCAGTCTAGGGCTGAACATTTGCTCCAACAACACTGAAGCCATTGTATCTCAATGAAAAAGAACTCTTTGTTTGGTATATGTGTCAATGCTTCTTATACACGAGCCTTAAAAACATTTAATACACGTTTTATAAATCAAACCAGCAAATCCAGTGCGTCTTCCATGCCGAACAATATCATCTAAAGATATCGTCATAGTGACTATATTTAACATGCCACCAAAACACGAGAAGCGAGCGAGCTTTTAATAATTGATGAGCAGGGAGATTTTTAACCACTCTCCTACTCCATTCAATCATTAATGTGGTTTCCATCAAAAACACTTCAGGCCCTCAAGTATCACATCCCTCTTGAAGGTGGAGGGCTCACATCCAAACATTAATCACTGTGATCTTTCCACATTCTTGCTTGGGCAGATTAGGATAATAACGGCAGAAATTGCTTAAGTGTCCGAGAGTAGGAGTCTGAGCGAGTGTCTTGGAGGGTTAATGGGAGCATTTGAAATGTTTCAGTGGCAAGAATAAAGGGGGGATAGGGGATGTACAAAAAAAAAAAAGCCTTCTTCTCCTAAAAGTCACACAGGACACAGTGTGCATCGACAACAAATCCGCAAGGTGACCATTGTATGTGCTGTACACTCAATCGACGCTAGCTCTGCACAGTACAATGAGATCAATAAAGGAGTTTCCATTCCTATATTCTTAATAACATAGCCTCAGTGCCTCGATGCTGAACTCTCTCTTCAAATAATGTAGCAGTGCAACAATTAATTGATTAACAGAAAACTAAACAATTATCAAATTAATTAAAATTTCTCCAGATGGTCGGAATTTCAGCCTGATATGAATCAATATTCTCCGATTTCTGTTGTCCTCCTTGACAGCAGATTGCTTATGTTTGTGTTGATGCTACGTTAAAAATATGTGTTTACTTTGGAAGACAATGATCAGCATTTCCATCTATTTTTCCACATTACAAACTAAATCAGTAAACGTAATGATAATTGTTATCACTGGTAGAAATTTGGAAGTATTTCCGTTTTTTGAACAACGGAAGAAAATTCAAACATTATTTGTAGTCTGATTCATTGATCAATTGACAAAAATAAATTAACGGATGAATAGATTCGTAGAATTATTATTAAAGGCATCATTAATTGCAAGAATGATGCAGATCACTGTGAACGGTGATGCAAAATAGGCATTCAAAAGAAGATTGAAAAAAGACAGTTATGCAGAAGTGCAGTAAAAACAAAAATAGAAACATAAAGACCAGAGCCAGACTGAGGTGGAATCTACACATTATTGCAGAGAGTTCATCAGGCAGACCCTAATGATACGGGCATCAACAATGCAATCTCCAAATAATCTACGATCAATTTTGAAACTGTGCAATGAACTCATTAACCACATGGAGACAGACTTCACCTTTGAAAGTATCTTAAATAACTGTTTGACTATGCTGCTATTTTGGATAGCAACATAGACTAAATTGCCTCTGCAGGTCTTTAAAGTGTACCTCCGGAGTAAAGAAAGAAAAATATACAGTGGACCCCCGCTATACGAAATTAATCCGTTCCGGAGTTGGGATTGTAAGGCAAAATCATTGTATAGTGGGCAATAGAAATCTATGGTAATTAGGTAATGCGTATAAAACCCCAGGTAACACCATCCAAATTGTATATACATATTGTATATACATATTAAAAATTAGTAACAAAATAGTACAATAAGTACTACTTATATACAATATATATGCATACAATTAAATAACATAATAAATAAAACATATATAAAGGAAAAATGAAATTTTATTTACCTTTGAGTGACATTGACTTGAGCTCCTTACAGTCATAATCCCTAGTGAGGGTAGCCTAGCTTAGCCTTCTTCATATTTCTTGATTAGCAGACAAGCATTTTAGTGAAACTGACCAATAGCAGACCAGCATCTTAAGATGCCGTGATGCTGACCAATAGCAGATCAGCATCTTAGTGACGCCGACCAATAGCAGACCAGCATCTTAAGACCCTGTGACACCGACCAATATTAGACCAGCATCTTGGTGACACCGTGACGCTGACCAATAGCAGACCAGCATTTTAGTGACGTATGCAGTGACGCATGTAGTGACGTATGAGCATAGTGCGACTCGCAGTCATACACATGAATACTGAACGCCAAGTTTGAATTTTGCAATTGTTGATGTCATAACGTGGGAAAAACGCCATGAAGAGGGGACGAAAAAAACGTAGTATTCCACTTTGTACTGTGAAAAAAATGTAAGCCAGGGATGCCGTAACCCGGGTGTCCACTGTATACGGTTCATCAGGAAAAAATTCATCTAATCGTATTTTATTAGAGCAAGTTTATAAGAGCCTATTGAAACTTTCTGTCAGACACGCCATGAGGCAGGCATATTTGCTCATTCTGGGCTCCAGGGGGGGAAACCATGACACAGGGTCTTTGGCATGTCTGGATCCCTAGTGGCTGTCAGGAAGGCAGTATCATCTCGTACATGAGTGTTGTTTATAAAAACGTAATGGCACCATCCGAATAATAAGAGGAACAACCAAGACAACCACTACTTTTGTATGCCTAACCCTATAAATTCAGAATGAATGGCCCAACATGAACACGGTGTCACATCCGTTCCCAAAAAGGCACTGTCCTTTAAAATAGGGGTTATTTTGGGTGAACTGTTTCGTCAAAGTCAAAGTGTTTATTGACGTGTGCAGTGTAGAAAGAAGTTTCTCTTTACAATGAAATTTTTACGTTGCCCTCTACATGAATGTCGTGAAATAAGTACTGAGTTCAGACAAAGAGAACATCATATATTCATACAAGTTTCCAAATTTGCTCACCTTCCCATCAAGACCTCAATTTGGGAGTAATGCCGCGTTTAGATGGAGCGCGACAGAGGCGTTAAAGCGGATGTTTTTGCATTGTAGTCTGGAGTTCGCGTGACAGGGCGTGATGACGCGTCGGGCGACGCGATGCTGTCGCACGACAGGTGCGGGCGCGTAATTACGCGTGTCGCGAGAAGTTAATTTTTTTAACTTTTGTCGCGCCGCGACAGCCAATCAACTTTGGGAACATTCAAAGTCTCATGCTGCATTTAGATGGAGCGTGCCGTTTACGCTCTACGCGAGGCGTTTTGTCACGAGGTCAAGATGAAGTTCACTTTTCATGCAACAGTATCACACGAGGGGAGGGGAGTGAGCTTGCTGTGCACTTTACAGTGGATCTGGAAAGGAGAGCATTGCTGAGAACGTTCACTTTTCGAGGATATGGCAGAGCCAATATTTTCTCCCACAGCACCTTTATTATTCATTTTTTACACTGCGTGTCCCTCGCTTCACGGCAATACTCCTCTGCCAAAAAAAAAAGTTTCAATGTCGCAATCAAGTGGCCGATACCGTTCTAAATACTGTACTGTCAGTGCTGCACTATCGTTAACTTAGCACAGTAACTACGGTTCAACAGCTGTTAAAAAAAGGAAGCAAACGCTGCACGAGCAAGAGCACTCACTTGGCTTGTAGAATGGCGGAATGGAGAAATTTGGACAAGTCGTATGTGCAGCGTTTGCTTCCTTTTTAACACCTGTTGAACTGTACTTATTGTGCCAAGATAACGATAGTGCGGCATTGAAAGCTCTGTGTTTAGCACGGTATCAGCAACTTGCTTGTGACGTTGAAACTTTTTTTTTGGTCAGACAAGTATTGCCGCAAAGTGATGGACATGCAGTGTCAAAAAGAATAAAGGTGCTGTTGGAGAAAACATTGGCCCTGCTATGTCCCAGAAAAGTGAAAGTTCTCAGCAATGCTCTTCTTTTCAGATCCACTGTAGTGCACAGCAAGCTCACTCCCCTCCCCTCCCCTCCCCTCCCCTCGCACGACAAAAAGTGACTTCACAAAAGTGATCATCTTGACCCCGCAACAAAACGCCTCGCGTAGAGCGCGGCATTACACTTTAATGTCTGTATGAACTCAGGTCATTTCACATTTATTTTACACCTAGCAACTAATTGACACTGCATTTATTGTTAATTTAATAATGTAAATTCCTTCCTTCTGTTACAAGTCCAGCGGGGTGGGCCACAGCAACATTTATATTAACCTGTTTAGATAGAAGTGGAGAGTACATGAAAACGAAGTGACCTTACTCCCTTCCCAAATTACGTCTGAATGACAGCCCAGGTGCTCTTCTTTACGTCCCCCAACCCGGAAACACTCAGTCCATTTCCGTTTTCTCCTTTTCTCCAAAATAATACAATGTAAATTACACACAACATAAATATAACCAGCAGTGTGAATACCGAAACTAAATTTAAGTAGACATTTTAGTAATTATTCCGAAATTACACCTCACTATTATATAAATGTGAGCAGACTAATCACATGGTAACTCACTTCCAGCCCATCCTGCTAACCTTTCTCCCTGTCCTGTTTCACTGACTTGACCTTGGCTGTCCTCCGCATCAAAAAAGCCATTCACAGAGCGTGACATAAAAGCTGCTCAGAGAGATAGTGTACTTGAAAAAATATCCGGATTTGTAATAATTATGTCTGCACAGATCAATGAGTGAGATCAATGAGTTTATTTCAGTGCTTCTATAGCCATACAAGTGTGTGCAGAGTACATATAGTAAGTAATCCAATGAGTCAGCAGGTGTAAGGTGCAAGGCAAACTATTCTTTGCACTGTGAGTATTATTTGAAATTTAGACAGAAGCCAGTTTGGTGTGTTGAATGTGAGTTTAAAAGGTCGCACATCTCTTTGAATTCACCTGAAGTTGCTGCCATCTGACCCGGGTCAGTTATCCTTCGAGTCTCCTTGTCGTCTCCTCTCGAGTACCCTTGGGAGTTCCTTCAAGTACCCCCATTTGAGAACCACCGGGTTAGACTATTGGCTGAAAGCAGCCACTATAACCAGTAAAGGGTTAAACAACGGTTAAACCACGATTATTGAAGCTAGTATGTTAATATAAGACTTCTGTTACTGCTAATTCTTGTTAGGATCACAGTCAACCAGGAGCTGATCCCCAATCGACTTTGATCGATAGGCAGGGTAGAACCTGAACTGATCGGCAATTTCACATATCATGGAAAACGAAATGCTGTACTTGGACACCAAGTTACATTACGGGTTTCAAGCATCAGAGCAGGACACCAAATTTCGCCAAATGTGAGGATAAGCAGCTATAGAAGATGAATGGATGGATGGATGGATGGATGGATGGATGGATGGATGGATGGATGGATGGATGGATGGATAACTACAAGTGCACTCTTTAATCAACAACTAGTCGATTCTTAAATTAATTGATCATTATTTTCAGTAATCAATCAATTGGTCAAAGTGCTTGTTTAGTTCAAAATGTCCAAATTCTCAGATTATCGGGCTGTCAATGGTAAAAGAGCTCTTCATTGAAAGTGTATGGTTAATGTTGTGTTGAATCAAAATAAAAAATTGCAAACTTCTGCTTAGATAATAATGATAATTTTCACCCATTTTCTCATATCTAATGAGCTAAATCAATAACAGTCTGTATTAAAGTGCTTTTTCTAAACTAAAAATAAGTGTTTTATTAAATAAAGTGTCTCTTTTGTTAACCGATTCATCAACTAATCACCAAAATAATTGCTAATAATAATTTAATAATAATAATAATAGAATAATTATTAAAATAATTATGAGTTGCAGCCCTACTGATAAACCTTTGCAAACTTAGTTTAAAAAAAATATTTTAACGCAGGCAGCCACATTTATTGCCATTTCGTTGCATTTCCTCATAACAGTCATGTTTATTTTAGAAACCCCACTTTAACATAATGGTAGCTCTAATATACTCGTTATATTGTTGAATATTGTACTAAAGATGTGTCTGCACAAATACAAGCCTCGCCAAGAACAGATCCTTCCCCTGCGCCATCTGTAGTTGAGTAAATAAATGCCTCTGGCTGTGACTTGAAGAAAAACAGTACACTGGAATGCATTTACTCTAATTTTACACTATGGAGCACTTGTTCTGTGAAAGGTCCTTTTTATTTACATAAGTGTACCTTATGTCTTACCAGGATACAAAGCACTGCAAATAACGTGTGGTTAACAGGTGTAATTGTTAGTGCCAGAACCAAGAGCTAACAAGCCCTAACATTTAATGAATTCAAAAGAACCACAAAACAAAAAAATAATATTGCTAAACGCAATAAATATCAATATCCAGCTATTAATCTCTCAAAGAGCAAACTCAAATGGCAAAGCTGGCAAGATTTTGAATGGCACTTAACAACCACAATTGACACCCACTTTATTCACCTGGTCATAGTGCCTGTCAATAATGGTGCGGCCAAAGGCACAGAAATCCAGTTTAACTGTCAAATTGCCCCCTCCCCCTCTTGTCGTCTCACTCAAACGATAACGTGAACATTGCTGACAAACAGCTCAACTCAACTGACTTTTCACTCTGCTCTCTGCACCTGTGAGGCCAAAAAAAGAGGACGTGATATGCGAGAGAGCCAACCAGCAAAAAATGACAGATGCTACATTTAAAGGCCAAATAAAAATAAAAAATTTGAAATAAAAAAAAAAGCTTCAAATCAACTGCTTTGTATTTTGTTTGGGTGCGGCACTCAGACCAAAACAAAGAGGTAGACCTTGCACACCATGCTTTCGACTATGGACTGTTACTTTTGGTGACCCCACACGCTTGAAGGCTCAGATCAAATCGAGGACGCTGTGCGACAGATGTCTGCCCCGCCATTCGGTTCCAGGCATGCTGCTGGCACACACTCAAGAGCCAAAGAAAAAGTGAGGATAGGATATGGAGGACAGAAGATTTTTCCAAGCAGATCTGAGACAGTGGGACGTTGTTGACTGTTTGCAACCACTTTAGTCTGACATTGACAAAGTAAACTTTTAACATACAGTCAATGGGAGACTTTTTTATTTGGCCCACTTTTTCACTGGTGCACATAGAGCCCAATAAATTGATTGGTCCAGTTACAGTTTCTATTAGACATGCCTGATATCTAGGCGTGGGACGAGATACAA